>NC_134486.1:236784740-236954740 GCF_040206685.1 Ascaphus truei | reverse complement strand
GTGCTGGGGCAGACTGTGCTAAGTGCCCGGCGCAACAGAGATTCCATTGCTGCAGGGAGCAGGGCTATAGCCAGGTTTAAGTAGGGACCTGTGGCTGAGCCTACTCCACTCCTATACAGGGTTAAGTTGGGTCCTGGGAGGAACTGCAGGCAAAGGGAGAACTACTGCATGAAAGAGATACTGAAAGACTGTCCTGTCTATGCTGTTTGGTATGCTGATCCTGCAGACAATAAAGCAAGAATCCTGTTAAAAGTTCCTGGCGCCCTTTCTACTTATTCTACTCCTCACTAAAGCCTTGGCCTGGATCCACTGTAGAAGCCCTGAGACCAAAGAAAAAACTGACTGAGCTACACTACGCTGAAGCAGGTAGAAATCCTGTTTGCAGTGCAAGAAAGAGAGTGATTGTGTATACATCATATCTTCTGCAGCCGGGTGGAGGTAGGGGTGTTACAGATACATATTTACATAGTAGATGAGGTTAAAAAAAGACATAAGTCCATCAAGTTCAACCTATGCTAAATTTAGACAACAAGAAAAACGTTATATCTACGGCGCTAAGCCAAAGGCAGAAATATATGTGGAATGTAATAACATATAATAATAAATATATTATACAACCAGTTGAAGGATGAACTCCACTGGAACTCTTCCCGTGAAGACGGTGAGTCATGCAATGAAAACAAAAACAAACATAGTGTGATACAGTAACTACAAAGACACACAACACTACTCACAGTAAAAGACAAACAATTGCTGAGACAACTGACTGATATATAAAAAATATGACATTTAATACAATAAAAAACACTAAAAATGAAGGGTCACGTCTGCACTGCAACCACAGTAGAAATGCCCGCTTACCAGACACTCAAAATATGAAGGCGGTGGATAAATCTGAGAGTATCCCCTCTCTTATGGGCCAAACTCGTGTCCTGACACCTGAAATGATGAACAGGAACTTAGGAGGGGAGCCCTCCCTGCCTTCTGCACCGCAGACCTCCGCACGATGGACACACCGGGCCGCGTGTCACGGGAGAGCCGTCATCACGTGTGCTGCATCGTCAAAGGATCCACGCCGACAGCAGCAGCCCAGCGGTGTTGTACAGGTCCGGATCAGTGCAGCAGCCGCCGCAAACTAGAACCGCAACCGGGAGACGTCCGTGGAGCTGGTAAAACCAGTGTGGTGGATGCCGTGGTGTCAGCTGTGCAAATGTAGACCACCCTACGCGTTTCGGAAGACTGCGCTTCCTTCCTCAGGGGTAGAAAAGTAGTTCCTCAGCCGTGCAATGTCCACAAATATATAGTCCCAAATTAAAGGCATATGCAACCAATGTGAGAGTTGACATGCGCAATGGTTCAAATACTTAACCACAAGTCTCAGCAACATAACAAAAAGACATACAACTTAACAAATACATGACACATACAAATAATGACATAATACTAGTATAAAATAAACACTAATAGTTGGTACTAGTACCTATATAGAGAACAAGAAAAAGAAAAATTATACAAAAGAATTATACATAATATACAGATGTTGGCATAAACTTCCCAATATTAATCCCCAAGGGGATATGAGGCTCATAGGTAGGTGTTATACACCAAGAAATTCTTTATCGCAACACAAGGATCCTGATAAATGAACCAATGTGTAATGGACAGTGTGCAAAAGGGCAAGCCATGAAGTATGTACGGACCGTTAGCCCAAGAGGTGCCCCAAGCAGGACGCAATGCATTATTAGATAATCAGTGCCAGGCACAAACTCAACCCACGCAAATGTGAGAAAACTATAATCGTACTAAAAACTATATATGTCTATGGTGCATCATATATTAATATGGTGTGTGAAAGGTGTAATCTGAAGTAAAAGTGACATAACATATTGTGAACCCTTTAATAGGGATTGGATATTTACATAATCCCCTTGAATAGAAAACCCATATGACCACAATATAATCAAATAACAAAAGAAGAACATAGTGGCCTAAAACCGTGATTTATTTATTAACTAAAAATGCCTTGAGGTCAAACTCAATGTTGAGACCCAGAGGTGTCAGAGTCTTAAGCTCGTATATCCAGAATGACTCTTTTCTCCCTAGGAGGCTATTAATATTGCCTCCTCGCCAATTAGGTGTGAGTGCCTCTATGGCCACAAATTTCAGTCCGGTGGGGTCCCTGTTGTGTACCTGGAGAAAGTGATTCGATACATTGTGTGTAATCAAACCTCTAGTGATATTGTACACGTGTTCATACAGACGGCGTTTGATTGGCCTTGTAGTCATTCCCACATACTGCAGACCGCAGGGACATTCCAAAAGATAAATAACATTTGAGGTATTGCAATTAATATGTTGTTTAATATTATAGGTTTTGGAAGTGACAGTGGAGGAGAATGCAGTGCTTTTTAGACTATATTTGCAGGCAGTGCATGCACTGCAAATGAAATAACCCTTGAGGCCGAAATTGTTAGAGGCTTTCTTCCGCACTAAAGGGCAGCTAGGTGCCAATTTCCGCCCTATATTGGGTGCTTTTGTGAACACTATATTTGGTCTTTTAGGTAGTATTTTTACTAAATCTTTATTCTTCATGAGTATGGGCCAATGTATGTACAGTATAAGATCTTTTTAATATTTGGGGCCATTGTGTTGTATTGTGTGATAAACGATATCTTTGAAGTTGTGTCACATTTCTTTTTGTACTGAAGAAGCGCATCTCTGTCTAACAATTCGAAACGCGTAGGGTAGTCTACATTTGCACAGCTGACACCACGGCATCCACCACACTGGTTTTACCAGCTCCACGGACGTCTCCCGGTTGCGGTTCTAGTTTGCGGCGGCTGCTGCACTGATCCGGACCTGTACAACACCGCTGGGCTGCTGCTGTCGGCGTGGATCCTTTGACGATGCAGCACACGTGATGACGGCTCTCCCGTGACACGCGGCCCGGTGTGTCCATCGTGCGGAGGTCTGCGGTGCAGAAGGCAGGGAGGGCTCCCCTCCTAAGTTCCTGTTCATCATTTCAGGCGTCAGGACACGAGTTTGGCCCATAAGAGAGGGGATACTCTCAGATTTATCCACCGCCTTCATATTTTGAGTGTCTGGTAAGCGGGCATTTCTACTGTGGTTGCAGTGCAGACGTGACCCTTCATTTTTAGTGTTTTTTATTGTATTAAATGTCATATTTTTTATATATCAGTCAGTTGTCTCAGCAATTGTTTGTCTTTTACTGTGAGTAGTGTTGTGTGTCTTTGTAGTTACTGTATCACACTATGTTTGTTTTTGTTTTCATTGCATGACTCACCGTCTTCATGGGAAGAGTTCCAGTTGAGTTCATCCTTCAACTGGTTGTATAATATATTTATTATTATATGTTATTACATTCCACATATATTTCTGCCTTTGGCTTAGCGCCATAGATATAACGTTTTTCCTGCTTCTAGATCTGACCTGGTGGGTCAGAGTTATATCACAGGCTGCAGGCCATTTCTCTGATTAGCGCTGCCCTTTTTCTGTTGTCTAAATTTAGACAACAGATACTTTATCCTATGTCTATACTTACTTATTGATCCAGAGGAAGGCAAACAAAAAACCCCAGTGTCTTATCATCCAATGATATCTCATAAGGGGAAAAATAAATTCCTCCCTGACTCCAAGAATTGGCAATCGGATTATTCCCTGGATACACATTCTTCCCATTTTTACTTATTTGGTATATCCCTGTATACCTTTCCTTTCGAAAAAGATGTCAGACCATTTTTTTTAACAAATCTATTCTATCTGCCATCACAGTCTCCATGGGTAATGAATTCTACATTTTAACTGCCCTTACTGTAAAGAACATTTTCCTTTGTTGCTGGTGAAATCTCCTTTCTTCCAACCTTAAGGGATGCCTTTGAACTGCCATTGGGATGAATAGTTCTTTTGAAAGCTCCCTGCACTGTCCCCTAATATATTTGGATATAGTTATCATATCCCTCATAGACGCATCTTTTCTTATGCAAATAAATCTAATATAGCTAACCTCTCCTCATAAGTTAGATTATCCATCCCCTTTATTAATTTGGTGGCTCTTCTCTGCACTCTCTCTCTAGTTCCATAATGTCTTTTCTAATGAGTGGTGTCCAAAATTGTACACCATATTCAAGGTGTGGTCTTACTAATGCTTTGTAAAGGGCATAATTATGTTTACTTCCCTTCCATCCATTGCCCGTTTAATGCAAGATAAGATATTGTTTGCCATTGCAGCTACGGCATGACTTTGGACACAATTGCTAAGCCTGCTGTCTACAAGCACTCCTAAATCCTTCTCCATAAAGGATTCCCCAAATTAATCCCCATTTAAGTCGCCTGTTTATTCTTGCTTCCCAAATGTATAACCTTACATTTATCTGTATTAAATCTCATCTGCTATTTACCTGCCCAAGTTTCCAGTCTCTCCAAGTCCTTCTGAAGAGAAATTACATCCTGCTCTAATTCTACTACCTTACACAATTTCGTGTCATCAGCAAAGATGGAGACTTTGCTCTTGATGCCAACCTCAAAGTCATTAGTAAACAAGTTAAAAAGCAGTGGTCCCAGTACCGATCCCTGAGGTACTCCACTCATGACCTTAGACCAACCTGCAAAAGTTCCATTTATGACAACCCTCTGTTGTCTGTCCTTCAACCAGTGTTCAATCCTGGTGCATATATTTATATTGAGTCCAATTTGTTTTATTTTGTACACCAACCTCGTGTGTTGAACCGTATCAAAAACCTTAGCAAAATCTAAGTAGACCACATCAACTGCATTACCCTTGTCTAAATTCCTACTTACCTCCTCATAAAAAAAGGTTAGTTTGGCATGATCTATCCTTCATAAATCCATGTTGATTATTACTAATAATTTTGTTTTCCATTAGGTATTCCTGAATATTATCCCATATTAAACCTTCAAGCAGTTTCCCCACTATTGAAGTCAGGCGTACAGGTCTGTAATTACCTGGTTGTGATCTAGCTCCCTTTTTAAATATAGGCACCACATCTGCTTTACGCCAATCTTGTGGTACTGAGCCTGTTAAAATGGAGTCCTTGAATATTAAATGTAATGGTTTGGCTATTACTGAACTTAACTCCTTGAGAACTCTTGGATGTATGCTATCGGGGCCAGGTGCCTTATTTACTTTCATTTTTTCAAGCTGTCTATGAACTTCTTCCTCAGTTAACCAATTGTTAATTAATATGGAGGTTGTAGCTTCCACCTGCAGCACTACATTTGAAATTGGTTCTTCCCTGGTAAAAACATAGGCAAAGAATGGATTTAATATCTCTGCTTTTCCCTTATCTCAAATATTCTGCCTTCCCATCTCACACCGAAAGGGTCCTTGTTGCAGGGTACATGCAAGTACACATGCAGGGTCTCTTGACAAGGCTTATTTATTTAGCCTTAAAAAAAACATACAGCACACAAAACAAAATAGCTTCTCTTCAGCAGACAAAACAAAATAGCCTATCTTCCGCATGGCAAACCAAAACAGGTTCTCTTCAGCATGGCAAACAAAGCAGTTTCTCTTCAGCATGCAGGACACAACAGTTCATAAAACATGTACTTTGCAAACAGACCTTATATCAGTAATCTCTTCAGTAACTCACTCCTGTCTCCTGACCAGCTAGCCTGCATGTGTGCACATCATGGTTTTTTTAACACACCTTGATTAGGCAGCTGGGATCCAACTAATTGCATGAGCTTCCCAGCTGTAGTTAACCTCATCACTGCTGCACTGCAGACTAAACATATGTTTGCCAGGCATATAGCTTGTGGCTTTAATTTACCCTGTCACATTCCTCCCCTGTTAGTGTGTGGCTGGGGCTACTTACGGCTGAAGCCCGACCATCCACTCCTACTCTAGAAAATAAATCAGCATTTGGGTTCTCTTTTCCCGGCCTGTGCTGAATCTCAAATGAGAAGGGTTGGAGGGCCATATACCACCTAGTTCATCTAGCATTGGAATCTTTCATACTATATAACCACTTCAGTGGAGCATGGTCCATCACCAGAGTAAAATGGACTCCTGCCAGGTAATGCCTTAAAGCCTCGATTGCCAACTTTACTGCGAGGCACTCCTTCTCAATCACTGAGTTATTTTTTTTCCCTTGGGAACAATTTCCTACTCAGCAAAAGGAGCGGGTGTTCAACTCCCTCAAACTGTTGTGACAACACTGCCCCTAGCCCTATCTCTGATGCATCCGTTTGCACTACAAAAGGCCTGTTGAAGTCTGGGCTTCTAAGGACAGGACCCTCTGATAGCCACCTTTTTATGTCCTCAAAGGCTCTCTGACACTCCCTTGACCATACCACTTGTGTATGGGCACACTTTTTTGTGAGCTCCATTAAAGGGGCTGCCACTTCCGAGTAGTTGGGGATGAACCGCCAGTAGTATCCTGCTAAACCCCTAAGGGTATTTGCCAGTATCCTTTTGTTAAGTCCAGCGTGGATATATATTCCACTTTACCAAGGGCGTCAATTAACTCGTCCACCTTTGGCATCAGATATGCGTCAAACTTGGATACCGCATTGACCTTTCGGAGGTCCACACAAAATCTTACCTTCCCATCGGGTTTAGGGACCATAACTAATGGACTACACCACTCACTGCATGATTCCTCAATCACTCCTAAGTGTAACATTTCTTGTACCTCCTTCTCTACCAGGGCCCTACGACTTTCAGGCAACCTATAAGGACGGGAACGTACTTTTACCCCAGGTGCTGTCTTGATCGCATGTGAAATTAAGTTAGTTTGCCCTGGTAAATCAGAAAAAACATCATGGAATTGTGTAATTATTGCTAACAAGTCCCCTTTTTGTTCAGAGGACAACTGTTTACCCATTGGGATTTTATCGTCACTCACGATGTTCTCCCATGGAGGCTGAGGACCCAAGTCCGTTTCCTCCTCCACTGGGTGGATGAATAGGGAACGCTGCACCTTCCAGGGTTTCAGCAAGTTCACATGGTAAATTTGTTTACCCTTCCTGGACCCTGGTTGAGCGATCTCATAATCCACATCACCCGTGCGGTGGAGTACTTCGAATGGGCCATGCCATTTGGCCAGGAGTTTACTTTTGCAACTGGGTAATAATAACATCACCTGGTCTCCCGGGTGAAACACTCTCATGTGAGCATTCTGATTGTAATGTCTTTCCTGACTGTCCTGGGCTGATCTAAGCAAAATGGCCGACCACATCTAGGCGCTTCCTAAGGTCTAGTACATATTGCAGGGAATTCTTAGAAGGGGACCGCTGTTCCTCCCAGGACTCCTTTAGGAGGTCTAGGATACCCCGGAGTTTGCGGCCATACAGCAGTTCAAATGGAGAGAATCCCGTGGAGGCCTGGGGAACTTCCCCCCACTGCAAACAGCAGAAAAGGGAGAAGTTCATCCCAGGCTCTCTTCTCTGAATCTACAAATTCCCTCAGCATCCCTTTTAGAGTTCGGTTAAATCTTTCCACCAATCCGTCAGTCTGTGGATGGTAGACCGATGTCCGAACAGACTTGACCTCTAGTAATTTTAAGACATCCTGCATCAGTTTAGCCATAACATTTGTACCTTGGTCTGTCAACATAACCTGGGGAAGTCCAACCCGTGAGAACAGCTCCAACAACTTGTTGGCTACTTGCTTCGCCGTTGCTGTTCTCAGGGGGAACACCTCAGGATATCTTGTTGCATAGTCAACTATTACAAGAATAAACCTGTGTCCTTTCGCAGAAGGTTCTAGAGGTCCTACCAAGTCTACCCCAATCCTCTCAAAGGGAACTGACACCAAGGGTAGAGGAACCAAAGGGGCTGGTTTTTGTCCCTTCGGACTAGTTAGCTGGCACTCCGGACATGCTGCACATAACTTAGCAATATCACTATGCATCCCTGGCCAATAGAATCGGGACGAAATATGGTCCAACGTTTTATCCCTGCCCAGGTGACCACCCCAAGGGACAGTATGGGCTAGAGTGAACACAGATTTAACAAACGCCTTGGGAACCAATATCTGTCTGGTTACCTCCCTTGTTTGTGTCTGCTTATGCACCCTATATAGGATATCATTTGATAATTCAAAATGGGGGAATACTATCACCCCCTGTGCATTTAAAATCTGCTCATCAATTTCCACCACCTTGTCATACTGTCCAGCAAGTACTGGTCTTCCCTTTGCTTCTGGCAAAAGTCAGGGAGGTTCAGGTCTGGTAAATCTCCAGGGCTCATATCCCTCTCCCTCTGGCCATCCCCTGCCATCACTTGTGACCTCTGGCTACTAGAATTGTCACCTTGAGACCCAGATTTCTGCAACCAGTCATGTTTATCAGAGCATCTTTGCTTCCGAGTCTTTTGAACCCGGTGTCTACTGGGAAAAAGGTCTGCCGATAAAGGGAACAGTTTGCCAGGGTTCTCTTGAGCCATAGAATAAGGCTCCTCATGAGAGACTGGAGCCATTAGGTCCGAAAAGAAAGGCCAGTCCCGGCCGAGCACAACGGGGGCAGGGAGCCAAGGAGCGACTCCTACTTCGAGGTAGGCCACCTGACCTTTTACCTGTAGTTGGATTTTGGCCGTCGGATACCGTTTTACATCGCCGTGTATACATTCTATACTCCATGGGGAGTCAAAAGAACACACGTTAGGTGGTAACAGTTCCTGTAAGACCAGAGTTTTCCTAGAGCCTGAATCTACAAGGGCCTGGACGTTTTTTCCCCCAACCTGAGCTGGAAGTAGACGGGGCTTGTAATTTTCTCCAGTGAAGGCCGAGGCGACGGTCCTGCTGAAGGAACAATCCATCTGTGGACAGTCCACCTGCCGGTGGCCTTGTTATCTGCAGGCGGAACATGGAGAGGGTTCCCTCACAGGAGGGGACCATGAATAGCGCTCCGCTAGACCGGATACTGGATACCTTGTGGGCGACGTCCTCGGAAGTTCCTCTCATTTTGCGATGAGCCGACATCAGGAAGGAGATGAGGGTCTCGGCGGGGACCAGCATTTGGACTCCGCCCTTGCTGGAACAACTGCTCCTTCCGTTGACTTGGCGGTTGCGCGTGGACGGGCCGTATGTTCCCCGTTGATCCGACCTCCCTTTTGGGCGTCCGCAGGTGCCGGTGGAGTCGTATCTGTCGGGTCGAGGACACTCGCCTATTCCTCAGCCCCAAGGATGTTCTCCACGAGTCGGACCGCCAAAGCTAGGGTTTCAGCCGCGTGGCATTTTACCCACGAGCGGGCGGAAATAGTTATTATTTGTAGGCATTGTTCCAAAACCACCTGCTCAAGAATTGCCTCCTTAGTGCACTCCTCGGGTTGTATCCAGCACGTACATATTAAGCTGGTGCTGCCCGCAGACCAGACTCGTCCTTTATACTGAGGTGGGGATGTATATGTGCATGCACCCGCAGCAGAAGGAGCGTGTCCGGAGTGTGGTGTTTTGGCATGTCCAGGCCAGGTGTGTATAGGTGTAGCAATACTTGCCGGTACCGGTACTGAAGAGGCGAAGTCGTTGCCGTTTAGCCAAGGTCGGGACGGAGAGAGATCCGGAAGGTCAAGGTCTAAGCTGTGGTCGAGGGATGATAGAAGCTGCAAGGTCAAGAGGGAGCCGGGATCCGGAGCCAGATAGGAACGTCCGCCAAGCCGGGTCGCAACCTGAATACACGAAGACAAAGGGAGAGCCAGAATAGACGTCTGTAGCAGAGACTATGTCGAGCGATGTGAGAGAGGTAGGACAGGGATTAAGTACTTTGGCTGACCAATGGGAAGCGGAGGCAGGCCTGGAGGAGCCCTAAGAGCTGTCCAGGATTGGTCCCCATAATAGGCCGCCAGGAGGTAAGGTTTAGGTTTAACTAGTAACCAGCATGTGGGCGGGGGGCGTGTCTTCACTACAAGAGCAGTGAATAAATTAGCTGGTGCAGCCACACGCTCTGTAACGGGAGGGGATGCGCACGCAGGGGCCGAGCATCAGCCGCATGCGGAGAGGATGGGGAAGCCCCTTCACCATGGGGGTCGGGAGGGAGCGAGGGGGACAGAGCCGCACAGCAGCGGGAGTGGAAAGAGGTAAGGGGATGTCACTGTTACACCGGTGCTCGCCAGAAACCGGGACTGGACCGCGGGGCTGAGGTGGTGTTATATAATCACCGACCTTAGTCGCGCAGACTGATCCGGGGTTTGCAGTTTGTAGTCATACGTAGCAGGGTCAGGATTGGAGAAGACAGCATCGTCGTTATTCAAGCAGGAGTTCGGCAACAGAAAGTCAGGAGTTCCCCGCTTCAGCTTAGGAGCGTGAGCACGGAGTGGCCTCTGCGCGAGGAGCGGCCTAGGCCCATGATGCCGGTCTCAGCAGGGGGAGACAGCAGGCTGGCCGAAGTACACCGCGGGGCAGCGTCGGGGAAACCAACGCTTCAGCACAGAAGTCAGGAACGGGCCTCTGCATGGAACTAGCAGCAGGCCTCAGGAAACAAAGGGTAACCTCTCCTAGGGGAGAATGCAGCAGGTACCAGTGCTGGCTAAACAACGCTTCAGCACCGGAGTCAGGAACAGGCCTCTGCATGGAACTAGCAGCAGGCCTCAGGAACTTAGGAACTAGGGATGAGAACTAGAGAGGTTAGTACACAAGGATACAAGCCAGGGCGGCTTTTGGCAGAGACAGTAACGTCCAGAGAAGGATTTATGCTCGGCCCTGATTCAGAGCCAAAGCCCAACATATAAAGGGCGGAGATCCAATCACAGGGGAAGGGTATGTGAGCATTCCTCCAATGATGGAGCACAGGGCAGAAGCTGCAATGAGAGACAGCACATGTGCCATTGATTGCTAGAGGAAGCTTTTGAAACTGCAGAAGTCTGCAAGGCAATAATCAAAGCCAGGAGTGGATTCCTTACAGTACCCCCCCTTCAGGTGAGACCTCCGGATGAACAGGGTCCATCACAGATTTGGGGGACATGGTGTTGTTTCTAAACCTCCTTAGGCTTGAGGTGGCGTTGAAAGCCCGTGGTTTGTTGGGATTCCGTACAATACCCCCATCACTGGGTGAGAAGCCTGGGTGGACAGGACCATTCATAGGTCTGGGAGACATTGAGTTGTTCCTGAAGTGTCTCAGGCGGGATTTAGGTCTAAAATCCAGGTCACATTGGCGAGTGCCGCAAAGGACAGTGGTGGCACTGCGGTTTTTGGTACATGGGCAATGGGACCAGAGGACTCCGGAATAGGGACATCAGAAGGGCAGCAGGCAGGTGTCCGGTGCATAGTAATAGTCCAAGAGTACGGGACACAGGACACTGATTGTCAGACAAAAATGGCAGAGGGACCTTCAGAGAAGGCAAAGGCTTTGGTGGAATCAGCACAAAGGAAGTAGCGAGAGTCTTTAGCTTCCAAGGAATTCCGGGTGGTGATTAGCGAGGGAATGGGCTGGGAGGGTTCACTGCAAACTATTGACGCGGTACTCTTGATACAGAGCAGGGTTGCTATCCCAAGCAATTCGAGAGAGTCTGTAGCAGGTTATACGCAATTCTTGGTCGTGGTACTGGCAGTTGAAGAAGGGTCTGCCTCCTTTGGTCTGTGATCTTTAGAGAGAATCAAATCCAAAGTTGTGGCCTTGGCGAAGGGCATAGTAAGCATCAAGGAGACAGTAGGGGACAGCATGTCTATACCCATAGTGGACCCATAGAGAACAGGGACAGATGCTTCAGGTAAAGCGATGAGGTCCAGTAAGGGTGTCTTCGTTTTAGAGAAAGGCCAAATGCCATCCAGAAATGGCACTTTAGACACCGCACAGAGACCTGCGAGTAAGGAGTCTGTTTGAAAGGTGAGAAAACAGATCTTATCCAAAAAAAACAGGAAGGCAGGTAAGCTGTGCATCAGCATTAGGAATAAAAGTCTTGGGGTTAAAGCTGGGTACTTCCAACACAGAGAAAGAAAACAGAGAACTAGAGCTTGGCTTAGGAGTGGAGGTCCCAGGTACCCAGGTCTCGCATGATACTGTGGGAGAAGCATTGCGAAATATTACTGTTTTAAACATAGGGTTCTTAACATTGGTAGCTCCAGGCACCTTCCTGAGAGGTAACCCTAGTTTTGCGACATGACAGTCAATAGTAAGTACCCCAAGTCTTGTGGAAAACACAGGGAAATATAAGTCCATCTTAAAGACGGGGTTTTTCGAAAAAAGGGACACAGCGGGTATTACTGAAAGTTCCAAATGCGATACCCTTGAGTTCGTGGTAGTAGACTTGCAGTCAGTAGTAGATACCCCGAATACTGTGGGCGAATCAGGGTGAAACAGTATTATTAACGGAGTGGACATCCCAGACTTAAAGTCATCTTTAATTATCCCGGAGGCTGTGGCATGATCCGTGAAAGAAACTGGGGTAGACTTTCCAATAGAAACAAGGGACATCTTGCTTGTCACTGAAGTGGTTGATTGAGAACCAGCAGGAACTGAACTAACTACTGTAATAAAATCAGAGGACATTGTGCTTGTTTCAGAATTGGATCCCTGAGAATCCCTAGTGAGGGCATCAGACTCCATGGGAGACTCAGTGACAGGGGTCTTGAAACCAATTAAAGGAATTGCAGGTATCACAGACTTAATAGGAGAAATACCTTGCAAAACAGGAATTTTAGTAAAGGTGATAAGCATCTCACAGACTACCGCAGAGGTGGAGAGCAGGCAGTCAGGCTCTACCTCAGGAGTCAGAGAGAAGCCAAGGGTCTCCCCAAACTGCATAAAACCCTGAATAATCCTCCAGGTCGACCCATAATCTCGGGTATATCCTCACTGACCGCAAACTTATCTCAATATGTGGACTATTTCCTGCAGACTATTGTGGGGGAATTACCTTCCTATCTTAAAGATTCCTCCGCGGTATTAAATCTGTTTGCAAATTTTAAATGGAAGAAGTCGTACAGATGGTTAACGTGCGACGTACAAGCTCTGTACACGAGCATTCCACATAGTAAGGGTATTGCGGCGGTTGACGATTACCTGAGAAAAGATCTTAAGTTAAGTGATCTTAATAGATGGTTTATCCTCCAAGCCATTGAGTATGTACTCACCCATAACTACTTCCTTTTTCTCTCCCAGTTCTTCCTGCAGGTTTGCGGAACTGCTATGGGCACACGCTTTGCCCCCAGCTTCGCAAACCTGTATATGGGGAACTGGGAGGAACTATATATATGGAATAACAATCCATACAAACACCAAGTAGTGGTATGACGACGCTATATAGATGACATTCTTTGTGTGTGGGAAGGTGATGAGGAGTCTGTTGACTGCTTTGTCAATTATCTTAACACCAACGACCTCAACCTGGTATTTACCCATGTCACACACACAGAGAGTGTCACCTATCTTGATTTAAATCTAACGGCATCAGAGGTAGGAGTCACAACAACAACCCACTTTAAAAAGGTTGACACTAACACTCTTTTATTGGCCTCCAGTAACCATAAAAGATCTTGGATTACAAATATACCGGGAGGCCAATTTATGAGAGTTAGAAGGAACTGCAGTAATGAGGTTGATTTTGAGCAACAAGCTCAATTTCTCTTCTTAAGATTTATGGAACGGGGATATGAGTATAAACATTTATTAAAGGAACTAGATAAAGTTAGGAAACTAGATCGCCAAAAGATGCTGTTACCAAAAAATAAGAAAACAATGGAGACTAACGGAGATAAAATTACAGTCCCCTTTATCACCAACTATAACTCTATGCATAGACAAATAGAGGAGGTAATTAAAAAACATTGGGGTATTATAGCCACAGATCCAATTTTAAGTGGTCATATTAGTTCATCTCCCAGGTTTATATACAGGAAGGCTCGTAGCCTGAAGGATGCGCTGGCACCAAGTGATATTGGGAAAAATATAGAACAGAAGTCTGGCCATTCTTGGCTAAGTACTAAACCACTAGGTAATTACACGTGTGGAAAATGTTGCACTTGCAAGTTCCTTCATCCAGTGAGTAATACGTTTAAATCCAATAAAACTAATAAGGTGTTTAATATTACAGACTTTATAAACTGCAACACGAGTTTTGTAGTTTATTTATTAGAATGCCCGTGCGGCCTGCAATATGTGGGCCGCACTAAACGTAGCTTAATACTCCGCATACAAGAGCATGTGAGAAACATCAGGAATGCTCTACAGACCCATAGTGTAAGTAGACATTACGCTACCCATCACAATAAGGATCCCTCAACCCTCTTGTACAAAGGGATAAAGTTTATACCTCGGAGCAGACGAGGAGGGGATAGACTAAAAGATGTTTCAGTCCAAGAAACATACTGGATACAAAAGTTGGAAACATTAGGTCCAGATGGCCTTAATGAAAATATAGACCTCTGGTGTCTTTATTAAATTTACTATCTGTCTCGGAAAATAGATTTCATTTCTTTCTCTATAAGTTTTGTCTGAATTACTGATTCTTGCTGGACAGTATAAACATAACTGTATTATTTCTTTTAGAAAACTAACTGTTTGTCTGTTTCATTTCAGAAAATCCCACCATTAATAAATATATATATATATTTTATATATCTTTTATTTATTTTAATCATGTAATTTGTATGAGTTAGGTTGTTCAATAATGTTGTGCCTTGGTTAATAAAGATTATTATTTGTGTTATATGTACTTGTACCCTTACCATACCTGATGGAGTTAAACTTATCTGGCATGTAGGTCAATTTGACCCATTTAAACCCACACATGTGGGAGTCACCGTGCTTTGCACCGATTGGCTAATGCTCCAATTAAGCCAGACCTATCAGATATGGTATTAGGGTATAAATTCCACATTTATTCAATGTATTAGTATCCCTGAAGAAGAAGCCTTCGCTTCGAAACGCGTTGGATAATTTTTAGCATTTATATCACATTTTAAAACCTATCTGTATGCTAGCTATACTCTCTGATATTGCGTGGAGCCGAAATACTAGGCAGTTTCCCGCGATTGTGGACAGTGCGGTAAATACATCCTCACTTTACGGCCGTCCTTACTTTGCGGCCGATCACCCAGGACATACGGGACTTTTGAGGTAACAGCTTGCCTGAGAAGCTGTTGACCTCCATCGCCGACGGAGCCGGTAACGAGACCAGGAGAGACGAACGGAGTTCCCCTCGAGTGAAGCTCTTCAACTGGACTCCTGTAAACCAAAGAAGGACTCAAACGGAGGCTTGTCCTCAGCTGCAGAGTGTGCCGTGCTGCATTAAGGAAGATCCCCAGATGGTTGGCGGCAGATGCATCATCTCCACTCACTCATGTTAATGTACATGAAATGCTGGTAACTTTCTAATCTGATGTACGCAGATATCTTACCCTAAAACAATATATATATATTACTTTGCATACTTCACTATGTGCGTTTGCGCTTTTGTTTCTTTTTTCCATTTAATAGGAGAAATACCTTGCAAAACAGGAATTTTAGTAAAGGTGATAAGCATCTCACAGACTACCGCAGAGGTGGAGAGCAGGCAGTCAGGCTCTACCTCAGGAGTCAGAGAGAAGCCAAGGGTTAACACAGGAAGTGCTGGGGAGACTCTAGAAGCCGTAAGGGGAGACTCAGAGCGTAGTAAGGGATCAGGGACAGATAAGCTGAACTCTGAAGTGATAGCCTGAGGGGCCATAGAAGGGAGGCTAATAGCTGTCACCGGTTCCGAGGAGACAGACTTAGAGTCAAGGACAGGAATAGCAACACTCAGAGACAGAGGAGAAAAATCATTGGGAACAGGCATAACAGATAGGACAAACGGAAGTGAGCTAGGGAAGGTTTCTTCTACAACAGAAGATTTAGTAGCGGCAGAGATTAACTCAGCGGCTGCTGGAGAATTTTTAACTACAGTGAGAAGGGACTGTAGGTTTACAAAATCAGGGGTAAAGGGAGTTTTACATTTGAAAACCTGATCCTTCAAAAACGAGGGGCCTGACTGTAATTGTACTAAGGTAGCAACAGCAGATACGCTGATCTCAGAAGGGGTCACTTGGAAAGGGGCATAATATGTACTGTTCGCTTTTAACCCTAGGATTTGAGAAGAGAAGAACACAGACCGTACAAGGGGGGCAATCACTGAAGTAGGTATTCGGGAAAGAGTGTCTGGGACATCAGAAACGACTACAGATTCCACGAAAAGGGGTCCATGCTCAGAAGCAGGGATTTCAGCTCTCTGAGTGACAGATGGGGTCAGCGAAATACCTAGGAGTGGGGATTCTACAAACAGGCTTAGGGAAACAAACGGTTCCAGAATACTTTTAACTGGAGCCAGTATGATTGCTGAAAGTTCAGGGGGCGTAGCCCCGAGAATCTTAGCTGAGTCAGGGGACTTATAGCAAGGAGTATCCAAAGGCTCAGCAACTTGAGCGTTAGGGAAGTCATTCAGTGCAACCCCTGAAGCGAGACGTGAGGGTTCATTCTCTGATGCAAAGAAAGACACATTAGCCTGAGGGCAGCAAGGATTTACAGGGGTTAAGGTAGATAGTACCTGAGAACCAGAAGGGAGATTTGTCTCCAAAATTGGGGATATACAGTAAGGGGTTCATCCTCTGTAGCTAAGGAGGTGTCCTTGACTGGCGGACTACAGGGATTTACCAAGGGAGGTTCATAGGGCTGACCTGCAGGGGTTAACACAGGAAAAACCTCAAGGGTTAAGTTAGGCTGTACCTGAGAATCAGAGAAAGAGAAGCTAGTCTCCGAGAGTGGGGTTATAGGGTTTTCAGCTTCTTGCCCTTGGGACCTAACATTAGTCTGCGGAATACAAGGGTTAACAATCGGGACCTCACAGAGCAGACTAGCGGGGTTAAAACAGAAAAAACCTCGGGAACAGATCTTAGAAATTCTGGGTTAGAAAAAGAGGGCAAACATGGTTCATTCACTGGTGCTAGGGAAGACACACTGACCTGGGGGATGCAGGGTTTACAGTGGGGGACTCATAGGCCTGATTAACAGGGGTTAATGCAGACATATCCTTGGGGTGTAAGTAAAGGGAGGTGCACTCAGGGCTAGAGACCGTGGCCGCTTCAACCTTAGGGGGCAGTGATAGTGGGACGGTTTGGTAATTTTTTGGAGAGGGAGGTACCCTCACAGGTTTAACAACAGGACTGACAGAAAAGGGTTTGTGAATAGTCTGTGCATAGGCAGCAAGTAGAGGTTCACGCTCACTTATGTTCCTGTCAAATTCCAGGAATAATTTAAGAGTGGTGTCTATGGCCTGAACTGGTACCCCAAAATCCGCAGTTTCCAGTCCCGGAGTAGACATAAGAAGGAGTAGTTGGGAGTACCGGGCTTGTAACATCTTCTTTACCTCTCTACATTCCTGAGACTTAGTAAGTATTTCTTTACGAGGCAGTCTTTCTGCAGGGGTTAACCCTTCATACATACAAGTAAGATTAGGCGGAGGCAGTCTTTCAAACAGATACTGTTTTTCCAACAGGGACTGGTCCGCAGCCTGGGACATAGGTTCAGTAAAGCATTTACCAACCCCCGCCACGGCGCAGTCCGGTTTTGTGGGGCCGAGCATAATGTTACGCCGGTGCTCGCCAATAACCGGGACCGGACCGCGGGGCTGAGGTGGGGTTATATAATCACCGACCTTAGTCCGCGCAGACTGATCCGGAGTGCGCAGTTCATAGTCGTACGTAGCAGGGTCAGGATTTGAGAAGACAGCATCGTCGTTATTCAAGCAGGAGTTCGGCAACAGGTAGTCAGGAGTTCCCCGCTTCAGCTTAGGAGCGTGAGTGCGGTAGTGGCCTCTGCACGAGGAGCGGCCTCAGCCCATGACGCCGGTCTCAGCAGGGGGAAACAGCATGCTGGCCGAAGTACACCGCGGGGCAGCGTCGGGGAACCAACGCTTCAGCACAGAAGTCAGGAATGAACCTCTGCATGGAACTAGCAGCAGGCCTCAGGAAACGAAGGGTAACCTCTCCTAGGGGAGAATGCAGCAGGTACCAGTGCTGGCTTAACAACGCTTCAGCACCGGAGTCAGGAACGGGCCTCTGCAGGGAACTAGCAGCAGACCTCAGGAACTTAGGAACTAGGGATGAGAACTAGAGAGGTTAGTACACAAGGATACAAGCCAGGGCGGCTTGTGGCAGAGACAGTAACGTCCAGAGAAGGATTTATGCTCGGCCCTGATTCAGAGCCAAAGCCCAACATATAAAGGGCGGAGATCCAATCACAGGAGAAGGGTGTGTGAGCATTCCTCCAATGATGGAGCACAGGGCAGAAGCTGCAATGAGAGACAGCACATGTGCCATTGATTGCCAGAGGAAGCTTTTGCAACTGCAGGAGTCTGCAAGGCTATAATCAAAGCCAGGAGTGGATTCCTTACAGTCACGCTGCGACCGCCGTGACTCCCGAGTCCTCACAGTACCCCTCGCCTTCAGGGTCGGCCTCAGGACGATCCTTCCATGGCTTGGATGGAAACCTTTTCCGGAAGCGTTTAAGAAGTCCTGGTGTGTAGGCGGACGCTCACAGAGGTATGCAAGGGAGACTGGTTATAGTGAAATTAAATAAGGCTTTTATTGCGCCTGTTTCCTTAACATCAGGAAACCATCCAAACAAGGGGTAAACAAAGCTTCAATTCACTTGGGAGTATTTCTAGTGAAATACTATGCAGTCCACAACTCCCTTTAGATAAGCATGTCTCCCAGCCCCAAACATATATCATGAAATGAGCAGATATAAAAAGTCTTATAAATGAAAGTCTTATCTGTTCCTGGTGGTTTGGAGGGGAAATATTCTCTGTTCCTGGTTGCTACCTTTCCTCAGGGTTTTGTCAGCATTCAGGTTTAGAAGTTTCCCCTGTGTCTTGAAAGCAGCACTGCTGTTTCTTCTGGCAGGCTCAAGACAAGTCCCAATGCTCAGTCTCACAAGTTATGTGAGATTCAGGGACAATCTACCTTCCTGTCTCAAAAGACAGGCTTTTCTAAGCAATCAATCAGGCAGGTGGTGTTTGTTAATTGACTACCAGCAGTTACCCACCACACTGCTGGATTAGAGGCACGTTACCTGCACAGGAATAACTCCCCTGTTACATACCTCCCCTGTTTGTGGGAAGTTGGGGCTTGCCACGGCCAAAGCCCATCCTTCCACTTTCATTCTAGATATCTCTGTGACTTGAATGAGAGTGGATGGAGGAAGGGAACCCTCAGTCCCGCTGGGATTGGAGCCCTTTCTCCAGTTTATTCGTGTCTCCTCCCGGAGGTGATTGAGATCAGCACTCCTCAGTCGCTCGAGGAGGACTTTTTCTAAGTATAGTCTTTTTGCTATGTGCGCGGTCATGAGATTTCCCTCGTGTCGGGTGCTTGTCTTATTGTAGGCAGACTGTATGGCAGCAGTTGCAGAGCATTTAAAAACAGCCCTTTGAGTTTTCTGCTCTTGAAGCTGTTAGCTGTTAATGTTAGCACATTACTGGATTAAATGCACTAACAGGGAGGTCTTCCTATTGTGGCCCGCCCCTATCAGTATATGAGCCTGATTGGCCATGCAGCCATTAGGTATTAACCAATGACGCACAGAATTAGACCTATAAAGGACCCCTAAACAGGTGTCCCAGATATCGCCTTAAGAAGTTTACTTTGTTAAACGAAACGCGTCGCGACTGTTGTGGCTGGCGGTTTTACTACCCACCACCAGTACACACTCAAGTGTACCGTTCCTGCTTATTTCCGATCGTTTCTATGCTATCAAAAACGGACAGGCATCCTAAGGACACCTATTGAAGGCCCCGGTTCCTGCACATGTGTGCTACACTCTGCACCACGCTACCACACGTGGAGGACAGGAGAGTGAACAGAGACAGCCCCAGCGCGCGGGTCTGATCTCTCAGAACTGAGATTACCCTTCATACTTCCTATGTGATGCCCTACTCCTGTGATAGACACCAGAATCGGGGATTATTAAAGAAATTTTATATGTAAGTTACTAATTTTATTATTTGTTGCTAATACAATATCTATCTCTCATCTTGGTGCGCTTTTGTGTTTTTTCTTGTTTTGCTCTTTGGGATTAAGTTGCAATTCCACACCCACTTCCAGAGAATGTCCCCATCTTTTCAGCTTCATCAGCTGTGGATTCTTCTGGTTTTGATTCAGCACGTGTACCTTCTTTTATTGCCTGTAGGGTGGCTGAAAGTTTTGCTAGTGCTTGTTTAGGTGGTTCAAATTTTGCAACCTTGTCTTTCAGATGAGCGGTATTCCCAGCTCTCACTGCACCCTTGTATTCATGGGATTTTGTGGCTGTGGGATACTGACGCTTAGTCAGGGTCAATACTTGTCCTTGTAGAACTTTCATCTCATCCGCGAGAGATCCCTGTTTTTTGAGTGCGTCTTGCAAGTCTCTTCTCAGGGAATTTATCTGCATGCTTTGCATTCTCTGAGCTTGCTTTCACATTTTTATTGCATTGTGAAGCACTATGAACTTTTTTGCTTGGGCCACAGTTACTTGTTTCAGTTTCTGGACCTTCTTGTGCTCTCTTTTGTGCCGAGTCACCTGGGTTCTAAGCTTGGCTTTTAGCGATGCTTCGGTGATGCTCAGGGTAGCCTTCAGTTTTTCATGCTGCTTTGCAGGGACATACTGGGTAATCAGACGTTCCTGCAGCACTTGTATTTCTTTAACAGCCTGCAGATTGTCTTCCTGCAGAGTTCGCTGCTTCTCCTCGGACATCTGGAGGTGCGTACGCAGACCTTGCAGTTGGTTCTGCAGTCGGTGCTCTGCTTCAAACTTCTCACCTTCCAACAGTCTATTTATTTCCTTAAGCTCGTGTAGCTTTTCATTCTTTTCCTTGACTTTGTCTGTCAAATGAAAATTTTCTTCTTCCAGTTTTAAGTTTTCACTTTATAATCTTAAATTTTCTCCTTTTTCAGTCTCTGTACTATTCAGGGCCTCCTTGCAGTCCTCCTTCCATTTACGCACATCTGCTTTGAGAATGACAGTCTCCTGGCGTGAGACTTCCTTCTCTAGGTTGAGGGTCTGAAGCTTCTTCTGAGAGACTTTGAGATCTGTCTTAAGATTGACAATCGTTTCCTTAGATATGTCCAGCTCCTCAGTGAGACTGTGTAGTTCCTTTCTGGAGACTTCCAGGTCTGTGCGGCAGCTGTTGGTCTCATGATGTGAGGCATCCAGTGCTCTGTGGAGTGTCTGAACCTCTTTCTGAGATACGTCCACCTCTGTCCGGACACTGTTGACCTCCTTTTGTGAGGCATTCATCTCTACGCGAAGAGTGGGAACCTCTTGCTGAAAGACTGTCATCTGCTTTAGTGCCTCCTCATATTTCCGCTTCAGCTTAGCCATCATTTTATCAGATTGGCTCTGCTTTTCATCCATGGCGGAAATAGTAGCGTTTGCAGTATCTAGCTCAGTCTTGAGATCGTCCAATTCTGTCCTGGCGAAAGAGTAAATTGTGAGCACATATTTCTGTAGCCTCACGTTATTTTTCTGTAGCTCTGTGTAACCATCTTTCTTTTGTTCCAATTGTTCACGGAGCATATCACAGCCATGCCTGGCAATTTTCAAGGCATCTTCAGGGCTGATCAAGGGATCGTCACTCACTGGTTCCGGCTCCACTTCCCTGGGTTGAGGGTTCCTCGCTGTTGGCACCGGACAGAGACTTCTTTGGGGTACACGACTTCTGCCTTGGGCCCTCTGGATATTCGGTTAACCGCGGGATGAATTCTCCATTTTCTCTAGGCTGCAGGGCAACTTGGCCCCCCTTTTCCTCCACAGGATCTGCGGACGTGTCTGTTCCTTCCACGGTAAGTGAAGAACCGCTTTTCTTTTTCTTTTTCCGCCTTTTTGTTTTGGATGACTCCGTCCCATCAGGTATACTGGGGTCTCCTTCTTTATTTGATACTTCAGCAGCTTCATTATATACCCCAGGCTTTTCTTGCAGTTGCTTTAGCTGACAGAAATATTGGGTGATCTGCTGCTCCCGCTCTTTCTCTTCTCGACCATATTCGTCATCATAGAGAGCGGTCTTTTCTGTTCCTGCCGAGTTCAGGCACCATCTTTCTTGGGGTGTTTTGTGGGTATGACTCGGTTCGGGTTCCCCGTAAGAGATGTCTTCCTCCTTAATGGACTGGAAGGGCCACTCTTCCGTAGGGTAGGGTTCATTACAGGAACGCTGCATCTTGTCCTCCATTTTGGGGCTCTCAGGTGTAGTTTTCTTCCTGACCTCAGGAGGCGCTATTGCAGCTTTTGCCACTGTATTTGCTAGAACCCCCAATTGTGATAGTCTTACAGGTGGGCATATTTTGCTTGTAGAGCACAGGCATCTCACAGGTATCTCTGTTGACTTTTTTCTTTTTCTTGGGTAAGTTTTACAATATCAGCAGTCATGTGCATGCATTCTCTCTCTTTGGGTATACTGGATGTGCAGTTGCTACTGCTGCGGCACAGTTTATTCGAGCATTTGCCCGTTCTGTGCCGCAGCAGTAGCCTGGCGCGCGCCCGAGTGTGACGGGCGCGCGCCGAAGCAGCGGAAGAGCGCCCTCCGATCGGGGCGCTCTCCCTACCGCTGCCGGGTCCGCCGGGTCCCCCGGAACCCCCTGCCGCTGTCCCGCGATCGCGGGACACCAGGGCTCCCTCGGGGAGCCCTTGGACACGCGTGCAGGGGGCGCAGGCTCCCGATGACGCGTGACCGCGCGTCTATGACGCGCGGCACGCCGAGGGGCGGCCACTAGCAAGCCGGGAAATCTCCCGGCTTGCGGATCTGGCCGCACTGCGATAAAGTGTGTCGCCAGTGTAGGTAAAAACTTCTATTTGCTTTACACCATTTACTTGCTTGGTATAATCTCTCATTAGGTATGCTGGATGTGCAGTTGCTAGGTAAAAACTTCTGTTTGCTTTACACCATTTACTTGCTAGGTGTAATCTCTCTGCTTCAGCCAAATAATGTGGTTTTCTGCTTGAGTTCAGTCTCAACTTTGGGTATTATGACATTCACTCTTCACACTTTGGGATACCTTTTACACAGCTCAGCAATTCCTTTTTTCTAGTAGGCAATTTTACCCTCAGCACTTGTTTACTGAAAATTCCCCTGCTTCAGCAGTCTTGCATCAATTTTCACACTTTTCTGCATATACTCCATTCACAACTGGTAGTCCTATGTGGTGTGGCAGCCTTTACTTGCAGAATCTGTACAGCTCGTGTGTCACCATCTGTATTCACTGCTTCAGCTAAACATTTGAAAACAACAAACGCCTATCCCTTTTTAGGGCTAACTCACTTCTTGAACCCTGACTATGGCTGGAAGGCAAACCCCTATTTCAATGACCATATTACACTTTATTGTGATAGGCAAATAAGGTTTACCTGCTTCAGCAGTCTCTCTCTCTCTCCTCTTGGGATTGGGGAAAAGAGTCCATCTGTGGTTTGGTAAGTTTCAGTGCAGTGCAAGTTTCCTGCCTGGGTGTGTATCACTTTAACTCTGGTCTCTGCTGCATGAGATTTTTTTTGTTTATGTTGCTCAGACTGTTTGTAGGCAAAAAGCAGCAAAAAAAACTCACAGCCAGACTCCGGGTTCATTCTAACTTCAAGAACCACCTCTCGTCCCACTTCGGACACCATATGTAGGCGGACGCTCACAGAGGTATGCAAGGGAGACTGGTTATAGTGAAATTAAATAAGGCTTTTATTGTGCCTGTTTCCTTAACATCAGGAAACCATCCAAACAAGGGGTAAACAAAGCTTCAATTCACTTGGGAGTATTTCTAGTGAAATACTATGCAGTCCACAACTCCCTTTAGATAAGCATGTCTCCCAGCCCCAAACATATATCATGAAATGAGCAGATATATTAAGTTTTATAAATGAAAGTCTTATCTGTTCCTGTGATTTGGAGGGAAAATGTTCTCTGTTCCTGGTTGCTACCTTTCCTCAGGGTTTTGTCAGTATTCAGGTTTAGAAGTTTCCCCTGTGTCTTGAAAGCAGCACTGCTGTTTCTTCTGGCAGGCTCAAGACAAGTCCCCATGCTCAGTCTCACAAGTTGTGTGAGATTCAGGGACAATCTACCTTCCTGTCTCAAAAGACAGGCTTTTCTAAGCAATCTAATCAGGCAGGTGGTGTTTGTTAATTGACTACCAGCAGTTAACCACCACACTGCTGGATTAGAGGCACGTTACCTGAACAGGGATAACTCCCATGTTACATGGTAC
This sequence comes from Ascaphus truei, assembly GCF_040206685.1. NCBI lineage: Eukaryota > Metazoa > Chordata > Amphibia > Anura > Ascaphidae > Ascaphus > Ascaphus truei. The sequence goes on along the minus strand of NC_134486.1, from coordinate 236,930,595 downwards.
ATGAATGTCGTTAAGAGGTACCCAAGACCTTTCATCAGGTCCGAAGCCCTTCCAATGAACCAAGAAATGGACTTTACCTCTGGAGAGACGGGAATCTAGTATGGTTTGGACCTCGTACTCTTCGTTGTCCTGTATGATCACTGGATCAGGTTTAAGAGTGTGGTCCAGAAATAGAAGATTAGAGATGAACGGTTTGAGAAGAGATGTATGAAAAACATAAGGAATTCTCATGCTTGAGGGTAGTTGAAGGCGGGCCACCGGGTTAACCTGCTCCAGGATAGGAAATGGCCCAAGAAACTTAGGAGCCAATTTGGGGGGAACGGGTTTTTAGGCGGATATTTCTAGTAGACAACCAAACCTTGTCCCCTGGATTGTAGTTGGGTGCAGGTCAGCGACGGCGGTCAGCCTGGACTTTAGAAGACAGGGAGGCCCTTTGCAGATTAAATTCTAGCCCAAGAGTCCTGTAGGAGGGAGATGTGTTCATCCACAGCTGGAACTCCATAGGAGATCTTGGAAATAGGTAGGCAAGCCGGGTGATAGTCGTAATTAATAAAGAAAGGTGTCTCACCAGTGGATTCATTCCTGGAGGAAATAAAGGCATACTCAGCCCAGGAAAGTAACTCCGCCCAGTCATCCTGGGAGTCAGAGATGAAGCACCTTAAATACTTCTCGAGAGATTGATTGACCCTCTCGGTCTGTCCATTAGATTGAGGGTGATACCCCGAAGAGAAGGAGGAAGCAATGCCCAGTCTTCTGGTGAAGGTCCTCCAAAATCTGTAAACAAATTGAGAGCCACGATCCGATACGATGAACGTTGGTATGCCATGGATCCAGAATACCTCTTAGGAGAAAATATCGGCTAGGGCGGGTGAGGAGGGTAATCCTTTAAAAGGAATAAAATGTGCCATCTTGGAAAATGGATCCACCACTACTAGAATGGTGTTCATGCCATTCGACCTAGGCAATTCGACAATAAAGTCCATGGATATGTGGGACCAGGGGCGCTACGGGATGGATAAAGGCAAAAGAAGACCCTGGGGTCTCCGGTGAGGAATCTTATTGCGTGCACATACCGGGCAGGCCCGGGTAAATTCAAGGATGGATTTGGCCATATTGGGCCACCAAAAGGTGCGACAGATGAGATTCAAAGTTTTCTTGAAGCCATGGTGTCCTGCCGAACGGGAAGCATGCCCCCATTCCAGAATCTCCGGAATAAAGTTGGCTTCCACGTATAAGGTGTCCTTCAGGATCTCAAGATCGCTAGGAAGGTGACTTTGAGACTTGATGATCTTCTCAAGATTCTTGAATGTAGCGACCACGAGGATTTTTTGTTTGGGAAGGATAGACTCTGTAGTGTTCTCCGGTTTCTCATCAGAAGAATATTTTCTAGAGAGAGCATCCGCCTTGATGTTCTTAGAGCCAGGAATGTAAGACAAAATAAAATTAAACCTGGAGAAAAATAACGACCAGCGGGCTTGGCAGGGACCAAAACGACTGGCATTCTTGATATATAAAAGATTTGTGTGGTCCGTGAGAATAGTGAACGGCTCTTTTGACCCCTCCAACAGATGCCTCCATTCCTGAAGAGCCAACTTGATGGCCAAAAGTTCTCTATTGCCCACATCATAGTTCCTCTCAGCTGGGGAAAGCTTCTTTGAGAAAAACCCGCAAGGGTGAAGTTTATCCTGGAGAGAAAATCTTTGGGATAGGACAGCGTCGGCCAATGTGTCTACCTCTAGGGTGAAAGAAAAATTGGTGTCCGGGTGTCGAAGGATGGGAGCTGAGACAAATGCTTGTTTCAGTGTTTCAAAAGCTGTGACTGCCTCAGGAGACCAAGACGAAGGATCAGCTCCTTTCTGGGTCAGTGCTGTGATTGGGGCGATGATGGTGGAGAAGTTGCAAATAAACTTATAATTGGAAAAGCCCAGGAACCGCTGAATAGACTTGAGGGAGTCGGGTTGCGGCAAATCCATTACGGCTTTAAGTTTCCCAGGATCCATGGCCATTCCTGTGTTGGAAATAATATATGCAAGAAAAGAGGTGGTAGACTGGTGAAAGAGACATTTCTCCATCTTGGCAAACAAACGGTTCCCTTGAAGGCGGAAGAGTACAAACTTGGAATGGATGATATGGTCCTCTAGATTCTTGGAAAAGATAAGGATGTCATCCAGATAAACAATTACAAAACGATTAAGGACATCCCGAAAGATGTCGTTGATAAAGTCCTGAAAAACCACCGGAGCGTTGCATAAGCCGAAAGGCATCATGAGATACTCGTAGTGACCGCTACAGGTATTGAAGGCGGTCTTCCATTCGTCGCCCTCCCAGATGCGAATAAGATTATGCGCCCCGCGAAGGTCAAGCTTGGAGAACATGTTAGCACCTTGAACTCTGTCGAATAGATCAGAGATGAGAGGAAGTGGGTAACGGTTCTTCACTGTGATGCGGTTCAGTCCCCGGTAGTCTATACACGGTCTGAGAGTACCATCTGTTTTCGTGCCAAAAAAGATTCCAGCTCCTGCGGGCGAATTGGAGTGCCGAATAAAGCCCCGTTTTAGGTTCTCACGGATATATTAATTCATGGCTTCCATCTCAGGAAGAGAGAGGGGGTAGGATTTGGATTTGGGCAATGTGTATCCAGGTACCAAGTCTATCGGGCAATCGTAAGATCTGTGGGGAGGTAGTAGTTCGGACATCCAGAAAAGCAGCATACAGAGCGGGTAAACCTCCCTTAGGGTTGGATGTATTGGCCAGCAGTCGAGGCGGAAGTACGGGTGGTGGAGATGGCTCCTCCGACCTTGACCTCCAAGTAATAGGATCTTGGGATGACCAGTTGATGAGAGGATTGTGCTTCTGCAACCAAGGTAAGCCAAGAGTTGCTGGGGTTCCGGGAGCGTGGATTACATCAAAGGCCAAGGTCTCCTTGTGGGAATAAGAGGAAAGGGTGATGGGACAAGTCTCCAAGGAGATGTATGCCGGGGTGAGCGGACGCTCGTCGATCCCGACCAAGGCAACGGGAGACTTCTTCCTAACGAGTGGAATCTGATTCTGTACAGAGAAGGTTTGGTCCATGAAATTTCCTCTCGCGCCGGAATCGATAAATGCCGCAGTGGAAGTGTGTGTTACGCCGGTGCTGCCCGCAGACCAGACCCGTCCCCTGTGCTGAGGTGGGACGTAGGGATACATTCACCCGCAGCAAAAGGAGCGCGTCTGGAGTGTGGTGTTAGTGTTGCCAGGCCAGGTATAGTAATGAAGACAATACTTGCCGGTACCGGTAGTAGAGGAGGAGTAGTTATTGCCGTTGCCAGGATCAGGGATAGGAGAGTTGCGGATGATCGAAGGTATAAACCGTGTTACAGGGATGCCAGAAGTTACGAAGTCCAAGTAGAGCCGAAGTCGAGAGCCAGAGGGGGTAGTCATCCAATCCGCGTCTATACCTGAGGAGTCACTGAGAGAGTAGTCAAATGCTTCCATACAGAGACTATGTCGAGCGACGAGTGATGGGAAGCACAGGCATAATAAAGCTGGGCAGGCCAATGGGAAAAGGGGCAGGCCTGGAGGACTGCAAGGAGTCTTCCCTGATAGGAGGGAGGTGTTACAGCCCAGCTGAGTGTAATCCTTGATTTGCATGGAACTGGGTGATGCTTGGGGGCGACGCCTCACTGCAGGAGCAGTGTTTAAAAGTGCTCTGTTAGGCGTGTGCTCTGTAAGCTGGGAATGGGGCTGGCGTGCGTGTAGGTGTGCGTGCAGGAGGGCGTGGGCTGGCGTGCGTGTAGGTGTGGGGCTGGCGTGCATGTAGGTGTGCGTGCAGGAGGGCGTGGGAGCGCCCGGCGCTGAGCAGAGGAATCGCCAAGGGGAGTGATCCCGCGACGGCGGCAGGGGCGAGGAGCCGTGGAGGCCGGTAAGGCAGGACTGTTTTGTGTGTCCAGGGGCTCCCTGCGGAGAGGGAGTGCTCCGTGTGGGAAGCGAGGAGAACGCCGATTCCTGACAGTGTGGAAGGTAGGACCCGAGAGAGAGACAGGAATGGTCAATTTCTTGGGAAGTTCCTTCCTGGAAAGGGGACAAGGAGATTTAGCACCCAGGGAGAGCCCCTTCGTACTCACTGGGTTTGGTCGTTTCCCGGGCGTAGTGGACATTCACAGACCAGATGCTCGGAGGATCCGCAGTAAAAACATAATCCACGGGCTTGGCGAGCTTGCTGTATCGCTGTCCGGGAACGCTGGACTCCACATTGCATGGGCTCCGGAGCCTCCAAAGCGGGTAGCGGGGAGACGGCAGGTCCTGTGGTTGGAGAGAATCTGGGAAAAGGAGCATGGAAGGGCATAAATCGGGGAAGCTGGCGCTGGCCGCAGCGTACCTGAAGGCACTGATCCACTCGATTGGCTTAGGAGATGAGTTCCTCTAGAAGCCCTGGCCTGGGTTGTGAGTGAGCTCATCCTTCACGGAATCCGTTAAGCCTCGCCAGAAGACTGAGACTAAAGCCTCCTGATTCCACCATGTCTAAGCTGCTATGGTCCTGAACTCCATGGCGTACTGGGCCACAGAACGACGTCCCTGAGAAAGCTCAAGCAAAGAGTCAGAGGCAGTTTCTTGGTGTGCGGGGGAATCGAAGACCTGTCGAAAGTCTCGTCTAACGGCCGCATAGTCGCGGGTACATAGTTCCCAAATCGGGGAGGCCCATGCCAGCGCTTTCCCTGTAAGTATGCTGTACACATATGCCACTTTCTTGCGACCAGTGGAGTACTGCAGCGGAGTCATCTCAAAGTGGATCTCGCATTGATTGAGAAAACCGCGACAGGCGTGCGGATCCCCCGCATACGGTTTAGGTGACGGGATCTTCGGGCCTCGGGTCGCGGCGGATACTGGTTCTGGCAACAGTGGTGGTGCGGCCTCCGGTGGTGCCTGAAATTAAATGTCCTGTACCTGTTGAGTGAGGAGAGCCATTTGGCTCCTGCATTAACAGTCCCTGCTGTCTGGTCTGCTCGCACAGAAACTCTTAAAAAAATCTTCCATTTTTCTCATTCTTGTGTGTGTGTGTGTGTGGCCCTTTAACTGCAGGGGCCTTTCAAAATCCCGTCACTTCTGACACCATATGTTGCAGGGTACATGCAACTACACACGCGGGGTCTCTTGATAAGGCTTATTTATTTAGCCTTAAAAAAAACATACAGCACACAAAACAAAATAGCTTCTCTTCAGCAGACAAAACAAAACAGGTTCTCTTCAGCATGGCAAACAAAACAGTTTCTCTTCAGCATGTAGGACACAACAGTTCATAAAACAGTCCTATATTTTCTTTTCTCATTTTTTTGTGATTAAGGTGCTTAAAGAACATTTTAGGTTTATCTTACTTCTATTGCAATCCTTTTTTCATTATCCATTTTTGCTAATTTGATTGCCCTTTTGCAATTTTTGTTCCATTCCTTATACTTTTGGTACGATGCCTCTGTCCCTATTGACTTAAATAATCTAAATGGCTGCCTCTTGTTTTCCATTTCCTTCCCTACATGTTTATTTAGCCACTTTGGTTTTGACTTATTTCTTTTATACTTATTGTAACGGGTTGTGACAGAAACCAGGGAATGGTAATAAATTCCATATATAGGGCTCCCAGGATACTGAACAGTTTCTATCCTGTTTAGGCAGGAAAATGCAGCGTCATAATACATGCACTACATCCCACAGTTTGGCAAGTGCAGAAACTGAGGGATGAGGGATCCAGACCAGAGTTTGTCTGCTGCCTGATTTCTGTCACCTGTCCTGCTAGTTAGAAATCAGGTATTTAAGACTGATTTCCTGGTTCCTCTCCCCTCTCCCCAAGAACCCGGAGGCAGGAAGGCTGCAGAGAGGAAGCAGAGAGGGGAAAAGCCTCTCCCCAAACAGGTTAAATCATTCTGCTCCTTTTTTCTAAAACTGCAAAGTTCCTTATTTTTGTTGTTGGAAGTGGAAAAGCCACTCCAACCCTGAGTCAGGGAAAACCTTAGTTAAGTTATTGCTCAGGTGAGCAGGCTTTTGTTTTGCTTGTGATTCTTTTGTATGCACTGTGGCAGTCTCAGTGCCTGGGACTGAATAAACCAGGCATAGCCTGTTTAAAGGAACAGCATGTTACGCCTCATCATTTAACCTACCCTGAAAACCGTGTTCTAACAGTCCTGGACAGACGGTGGAGCCCCGGAGTAAGCCGTTTGTCACAGGGTGCTCACCACAAACAGGACAGGACCGCAAGGCTGAGGTGGGGATGTTTGAATACACTGACCAACATGCCGTGGTCTGGGGTTGGAGAAGTCGGATGGTTGTAGTGCGTAGCCGGGGTCCAGGAATATAGAAGGTTAGAGTCTAAATACAAGCCGAGGTCAAGGGTCAGAGAAGGCAGAGGTCCAGGCACAAGCATGGGTCAGGTACAACGAAAAGCAGCAGGCAGAAAAAAAGGCAAGGTAAACAACAGTTTGCTTGAGGCAAGCACGAGTCACAAACTATGGTTATGCTCAGCCAACTTGGAGGAGGGCTGGCTGAGCATATACGGGAGTGACATCCAATAGCAAGGCTGCACCAGGCTGTGAGGGATGAATAATCAGATGTATTCTGTCCACTGGTAAGCAGAGGCGGAGTGTACTGCAGGTGTGGAGTAATTGGAGGTAATTGTGTTAACCCCGTGCGTGTCCTTGGCAACATGGCGCCGGCACTTAGGTGCACGAGGGAGCTTCTCTGTGGCATCATGGAAGCAGGGCCTGAGCCCCATCTGTGTGGTGACTTCACGCCTGGGCGCGCGTCACCTGTGCACAACCTCAGTTCGAGGGGCGTCACCTGTCTCATCACGGGCATGTCATGGGGGCAGGACCGAAGCCCAATCCTTACAGTACTCCCCCTCCAGGGGCGACCTCCGGGCATCCTAGGGCTGGCTTGGAGGGAAACCTGTGGTGGAAGGCCCTAACGAGCCTTGGGGCATGAAGTTGGTCCCACAGGATCCAGGAGCGCTCCTCAGGGTGGAAACTCTTCCAATGGACCAGGTATTTGAGTTTTCCTCTGGTTAACCTGGAGTCCAGGATGGTCTGGACCTCAAATTCCTGTTGGCCTTCAACCAGAAGAGGCTCTGGAGGAGACGTCGAAGAATGGAACTTGGTATCCTGGATGAAGGGCTTGAGTAGGGAAGTCTGGAAGACCGAAGGAATCCTCATCAATGCAGGCAACCTCAGCCGGTAGGCCACCAGATTGACCTTCTTGATAACGGGAAATGGGCCAATAAACCTGGGTGCCAATTTTACAGAAGAAACATTCAGCTGATTATTTTTGGTGGACAGCCATACCTTTTGCCCAGGAATGTAGGTTGGTGTCTCACAACTATATCGGTCAGCCTGTTTCTTCTGCAACAAGACTGCCTTTCTGAGATTTTGTTGCATCCTTTCCCAAGAGGCTTGCAGATGCAGAATCCTATTATCTGCTGCTGGAACCCCGGATCTAGGTTCTTGGTATATATGGAAGAGAGATGAAGCAGCTGTTACCTTGCGTCCGGGTGTGTCGAATACTCTGCGGAATTCATTGGTGAAGCGAGCTATGTCACAGGTGAAGTACTGCCTTTTTTCACAGATGGGTGAAGCCCACGCCAAGGTGTCATCAATGAGCAGGGAGATGATATAGGCCACCTTGGATCACTGGCAAAAAAACAGGAGGGTATCAATTTGAACTGTACACACTGGCGACACACTTTATTCGAGCTCGGCTAGTCCCACGAATTCGGGTATACCCGGGTGTATTGAGGTTTGTGACTGTTTTCTGCCCGAGTGCATTGGGTTATTTTCCAGGCAGGGATTGAAGCATTTTATTCCCGCTGGCTGCAATACTGCACAGTATATATATATATATATACTGCATTACAATTCATGAATTTATGCCATCTGGTAGACACGCGAAGCATTGCAGCCTATTAAATCCTAATCATTATCATTTAACAGATCAGCCGCCCGTCAGCCAGGCATGAACCCAGGCTGGGAAGGCAAATGCAACGGGGCTTGTCAGAGGTGAGGAGCGGCGCATTCCAGGTATCTGCCAGGTACATACTGGGTATTTGCTCGAATAAAGTGTGTCGGTGCAGTAAAACATTGATTGAGAAATCCGCGGCAACCAAGCGGTTCACCGCCATAGCGGTTGGGTGTAGGAAGTCGGGGTTCAGAGACTGCGTTCATGGGAATGGCTCCGGGAGCAGGCACCGCTGAGGGAACAGAATCAACAAGGGTATGTTTTGCCTGGTCTGTAAAAATTTGCACTGTCAGTTGGAGTTGGTCCATACGCGGACTATTCTGGTCAAGATTCTATTCCAGTTTGGCAAACATGTCAGAGGGTAGTTTGAAAACTGGACCCACCTCAGCGGGGTCCATGTTTGTGGGGGTGAGCATACTGTAACAGGTGCTCACCACAAACAGGACATGACCGCAAGGCTGAGGTGAAGATGTTTGAATACACTGACCTACAACCACGCAACCACGTTGGGATTGCAGAGTTGTAGTCATGTAGCCAGGTCAGGGTAGGAGAGGTTAGGATGGTTATGGTACTCGCCGTGGTCTGGGTTGGAGAAGTCGAATGGTCGTAGTGCGTAGCCGGGGTCCAGGAATATAGAAGGTCGGAGTCCAAATACAAGCAGGGGTCAAGGGTCAATGAAGGAAGAGGTCCAGGAACAAGCATGGGTCAGGCACAACGAAAAGCAGCAGTCAGGAAACAAGGCAAGGTAAACCGCAGGTTGCTTGAGGCAAGCACGAGTCACAAACTATGGTTATGCTCAGCAAACTTGGAGGAGGGCTGGCTGAGCATATAAGGGAGTGACAGCCAATAGCAGGGCTGCACCAGGCTGTGAGGGATGAATAATAGGATGTATTCTGTCCACTGGTACGCAGGGGAGGAGTGTACCGCAGGTGTGGAGTAATTGGAGGTAATTGTGTTAACCCCGTGTGTGTCCCTGGCAACACGGCACCTGCACATAGGTGCACGAGGGAGCTTCTCCGTGGCGCCACGGGGGCGGGGCCTATGCCCGATCCGTGTGATGACTTCACGCCTGGGTGCCCGGCACCTATGCAAAACCTCAGTGCGAGGCGCGTCACCTGTCTCATCACGGGGCGCGTCATGAGCGCAGGACCAAAGCCCTATCCTTACACTTATTACCCAAGGGCATACACTGATGAGTGTGCTTTTCTAACAATGTTTTAAAGACTGCCCATTTATCTTCTACATTTTTCCTGTAAAAGCATCATCCCAATATATTACTTGTAGATTAGTCCTCACTTTATTAAAATCGTCCTTTCTAAAGTATAGGGTCTTTGTTGAACCCAAGTAATCTGTTTTTTGATCATTTATTTCAATTGAGATAACTTATTCAATTATGATCACTTTTACCCAAATGTTCCAGGACTTGACTATTTGCTATTACTTCTACATTGTATGATATTACCAAATCCACTATTGCCCCTCTCCTGGTTGGTTCCTTAATAATTTTGGTCATATAATTGTCATTAAACTCCCCCAAAAACCTTTTTCCTTTTGTTGTAATTCTAATCTCATTGCCCCAGTGTCACGCTGTGCAGCTCGCAGACCAGACCAGTCCCCTGTACTGAGGTGCGAAGTTGAGTATACACACCGACAGCAGATGGAGAGGGTCCGGGATATGGTTGTAGCGTGGCCAGGCCTGGGTTAAGATTCAGAATAGTCGTTGTACTTGCCGAGTTCAGGAGTATAGAGAGTTCTGTAGTAAAATCCATTTCCGTGTCCGAGGGTCTGAGAGGTAAGCATTGTGATGGGTAAGCCGAAGTCGGGAGCCAGAGAAGGTAGTCAGACAAGCCGGTACAAATCTGCACGAGTAAAGACAAAAGGGAGCACAACACAGTTTCCAGTCTACACAGAAAGCAAGGAGCTATGCAGAGCAAACAGGAAGTGACAGAGCAGGGTATTTAAAGCGGTATCCACCAATCCGGATGGGGGCATGACGAGGAGCAGCTCCTGAGAGGCTGGGAGTAACAGGGCTCAGCTGAGAGTGCAGGGGGCGTGTCAAGGACTCCCACGCCGAGCCGGGGGCGGAGGCAGGCATGGCGCACGTGTTATAAGTGCCAGGGATAGATGCGCTCTGTAACACTGGCACGAGAATCCAAGATGGCGGCTGTGGCGTGAGTAGCGGTAAGTACCGCGCGGCGGCAAGGGTAGCGATGGGGGGCAGGGGCAGCGGCAGTACTGGTAGTGGGTAAGGTGGGGTCACGTTGCAGTGGATGTGGCCCCCAATTCCTTACAGTACCCCCCCCCCCTTCAGGATCGACCTCTGGATGATCCATCCAAGGCTTCTGTGGGAACTTCTTATGGAAGCGATCCAAGAGAGCTGGAGTATGGATGTCTTCATTGGGTACCCAAGAGCGTTATTCTGGGCCATAACCCTTCCAGTGAACAAGGAATTGTATCTTTCCTCTGGATATGCGAGAATCCATGATTGTCTGGATTTCGAATTCAGGGTGTCCTTGTACCATAACTGGTTTTGGTTTATGGGTATTAGCAGGGAACCGTTTGCTCTGGACAAATGGCTTGAGCAAGGAAACGTGGAATACGTTTGGAATCCTCATGGAAGATGGAAGTTGCAAGCGAAACACCACAGGATTGATTTGTTCCTGGATCAGAAAAAGCCCTAAGAATCGGGGTGCCAATTTCAGGGTTGGAGACTTCAACTTGATGTTTTTAGACGAAAGCCAAACTCGGTCCCCTGGCTTGTAATTAGGGGCCTGTTGACGACGGTGGTCTGCCTGAGACTTGAATCTCTGAGCTGCGCTAAGAAGCGCGGACTGGATCTTGATCCATGACTCCTGAAGAGTAGTTACCCGTTCATCAGCCGCCAGCACTCCTACCGGAATGTTTGAGATTGGCAGTTGACTTGGGTGAAAACCATAATTCACGAAGAACGGGGTTTCGTGCGTGGATTCATTACGAAGTGAATTGGTTGCAAATTCTGCCCAAGGAAGGTCAACCCAATTATCCTGGGAATCGGAAATAAAACACCGTAGGTATTGTTCCAGCATTTGATTCAGTCTCTCAGTTTGCCCATTTGTCTGGGGGTGATAGCCTGATGAGAAGGATAGCGCCATGCCAAGCCTCTTGGAGAAGGCACGCCAAAATGTCGATATAAATTGAGTGCCTCGGTCCGAGACAATGGATGAAGGTATCACATGGATGCAAAACACTTCTTTGGTGAAGATATCAGCTAGGGTGGGCAAGGAGGGAAGTCCTTTGAGTGGAACGAAGTGGGCTTGTTTTGAAAAATGATAAACGATTACCAAAATGTTATTCATACCTCTGGAGGGTGGTAGATCCACGATGAAATCCATAGAAATATGTGACCATGGACGTTCAGGCACTGGTAAGGGCATGAGCAAGCCTGAGGGTCTTTGATAAAGAGTTTTTTTTTTGTACACATACTGGACAAGCCCTGGTAAATTCATGAACAATCTTTGCCATATTGGGCCACCAAAAAGTACGTTTGATTAAATCCAAAGTTATCTTGAAGCCGTGATGGCTGGCTGAACGGACGGAGTAGCCCCATTCTACTGCTGCGGCTCATCTGAGTCTAACACATCGCCGGTTTTTCCCTGGCTTTTTCCTGGAATGCGACGCACTTCACCTGGAGCATGCCACATTCATTTTGTGTTCTCAGCCACGGGTCATGCGTGGTTGACGCGCGGTTGATGCGTTTATTGAGAATGGTTCGGATTTAATAGGTTGCAATTCTTCGCGTGTCCGCCAGATGGCAGATATTCATGAATTGTAATGCGCATGCGCTTCAGTAATGTGTCGACTTGCAGGTGTTTCGTTTAAAAAAGATACCACAGTGTGCTATTGTAACTTGGCCTTGAGACTGAAGGAAGAGGTTGCAAAAATCTATCAATTTAGGCTTTTCATATTAAAGATAGACAAAGACCAGTTTCGGTTACAGTATTCTCCAGAGACCCGCCGCCCGCCATGAGTGTTCAAGTGCAGCCCGTTTTCCAAAAACCCGACAGAAGTTACGCGTATTTGATATGGGCCGCGATTAATGCAACAGATGATAAGATGGCAACAGTTGTTCAAATTTATCAGTATTTTATCGAAAACTATGACTTTTACAAATTTTCGCCAGCTCCTCATACGTGGAAGCGTGCAATAAGGAAAAGGTTATGTAGCGATCCCTGTTTTAATCGTATTGAGCCACAATTTGTTGGAGGGTATTAGTGTGTATCACTGGCTTTTTCCTGTATCTATGATCATGCAGATGGCAAAAGGCAAAGGGTCGTGTTAAAACCAACTAAGAAACGACAATCGCCGCCAAGCAATGCACCAGCTCCGGCTTCCAATAACGGTCCCACCGTCAGTGACAACCCTGAGCCTGAGCTGGATTTCGCGTGCAGTTTAGATCAAGCTTGCATGTACCTAAGCAATTTTCAGCCTCATCAGCTGACTACAGGTGGACTAGTCCCGCTGCAAACTATCGATGTGGATGATCAAGAACGCTGGACTGGCAGTGGACCGGCGCCGGCGCCTGCTGAATGGGAAATTCTATGGTGAGTATTGTTGCCGTATTATTTTCTGTGTTTTTTTTATTTTGACAATACAGTATCAATATCGGTGCGATTCAAAAGTCAAGTGATTCTCCTGTAAGCAATATCATTGGCTGAGCGGCTTCTACAGTACTGTACTGCAGATACTGAACAATTGGTGGAACGCTAGGCGCATGCGCATTGGAACCTTCTTGAAACGCATATGTGTGTCATTACATCGACGGTAGGCGCATGCGCATGTGAACAGGAGACGCCCCCCGAGAAAATTATTGGTGGGACTGGCTGGGAACTTCTTTAGGGGGCTGACCATTACAGTAAAACTTTTCTTTTTGTTTTTCCTCAGAAAAGAAAACGGCTAATGGAGGGATTTCGATGGATAATATCGCTTTGTGTAACAATGCCTGCACATTGCTGAATCGGATTTAAAAACCCACGTACCGGAGTCTACAGTTTAGTGGCCGTTGTTATTGATTAGGATAGAAAACTGTACCTGAAACAGTATGCTGATGTTTTCCGGCCGTACAGTATACAATACCTTTCTATATACAGTATACTGCGTAATAAACCCGAAAAAATAAAAACTATGCATTTATTCTACAGTGGCGACCAACTTTATTCGAACTCGGCTAGTTCCGCGAATTTCAGAATATCCCGGTGATGTGCGGTTTAGTATCGTTTTCTCCCGGAGTGTATTGCGTTATTTCGCGCCCGTGATTTAAGCATTTTATTCCCGCTGGCTGCAATACTGCAATGCCATGTAAAAACGCATGGGGGCGTTTGCGAGCTGTTGTCTTTGAAGTCTAATACCTTCGCGGTTCAACCTACAGTACACAGTCTGTGTGTGCGCGCGCAGTAATAGTAAAATTGCATATTTAATTTTATTTTAAAGTACAGTACTGTACTGTACATGCTCGGACCCTGTTGGGGTGAAGTGAGGGGATTCCTAACATCTGGGGGAAAATGAATTTTAATTCTATGGTGAGTACTGTCTTGTTCCCGTATTATTTTGGTGGTTCTGGCTGGGTACTTCTTTAGGGGGCGAATGCCTGCACATTGCTGAATCGGATTTAAAAACCCACGTACCGGAGTCTACAGTTTAGTGGCCGTTGTTATTGATTAGGATAGAATACTGTACCTGAAACAGTGTGCTGATGTTTTCCGGCCGTACAGTATACAATAACTTTCTATATACAGTATACTGCGTAATAAACCCGAAAAAATAAAAACTATGCATTTATTCTACAGTGGCGACCAACTTTATTCGAACTCGGCTAGTTCTGCGAATTTCAGAATATCCCGGTGATGTGCGGTTTAGTATCGTTTTCTCCCGGAGTGTATTGCGTTATTTCACGCCCGTGATTTAAGCATTTTATTCCTGCTGGCTGCAATACTGCAATGCCGTGTAAAAACGCATGGGGGCGTTTGCGAGCTGTTGTCTTTGAAGTCTAATACCTTCACGGTTCAACCTACAGTACACAGTCTGTGCGTGCGCACGCAGTAATAGTAAAATTGCATATTTCATTTTATTTTAAAGTACAGTACTGTACTGTACATGCTCGGACCCTGTTGGGGTGAAGTGAGGGGGTTCCTAACATCTATGGTGAGTACTGTCTTGTTGCCGTATTATTTTGGTGGTTCTGGCTGGGTACTTCTTTAGGGGGCTGACCATTACTGTACATTAAAACTTTTCTTTTTGTTTTTCCTCAGAAAAGAAAACGGCTAATGGGGGGATTTCGATGGATAATATTGTACTGTATGCTGATGTTTTCCGGCCGTACAGTATACTGTATAATAAATCCGAATAAATAAAACTATGCATTTATTCTACATGTTCAGTATCGTTTCATTATGTGTCTTCCACAGTATACTGTACAGTGGTATACAGTGCCTAACATCTATGGGCAAAAATAATTTTATTTCTAGGTGCCCTAGAACAGAAGTTCCCACGCCAATTGCCCGTGAACTTGACCGAGGCCCTAAGTAGTTCCCACGCCAATTGCGCGAATATAATGTAAAATAATCCGTTCTGTGGGTCTGAGCGGGTTGAAATTTACCTGGTCCTCATGCGGGAGGACCCTTGCCATGGTGGCAAAATATCAGCCTTGCACGACCCCCAAAACTGGAGATACAAAAAGACAGTTTAAAAGCATATTACCAAAGTGGCTTTTTTTCTGCCATGCAAGTCAATGGCAGAAACCTGAATTTTAACATCGCCCTGACTCCGTTCAGTTGCTACGAGAGGGTCGCAATTTGCCATGCAATCCTGCCGCAACTAGGACTACATGGTGACCGAATTTGAGCCCTGTAGGTCGAACAGAAACGGAGTTGTGGGTTCCAGGTTTCTGCTCATTCTGACTTAGCCGGTTCAAAGCTTTCTCCGCCATTGCGCTCAATGGTAGGACCCTCCTCGCCGGCGTGACCCTTTCTCATCGCCATTACTGCTTGGACCCTGTTGGGGTCAAGTGAGGGGGTTCCTAACATCTAGGGGCAAAATGAATTTTATTTCTAGGTGCCCTAGAACAGAATTTCCCACACCAATTGACCTAGTTCCCACGCCAGTTGCCGTAGTTCCTACGCCAATTGCGCGACCAGGCAGTAAAAAAACAGTGCATCAAGCCTCTACATTTGTTACACTGGCAAAGGAGCAAATGGAAACAATGTGAGGCAATTCAACATGTTCTTTTATTGGTGGAGTCAGTACAAAAACATTTATTTACAAATACTGTACAATGTTGAAACATTTAAAGTGCACAGCAATTCTAACCATCAACACACAATAATACATTCTGCAGCCTTTATTAAATTCTTCTGCCACAAAACATTTTTGGTGCATGGGGCAAAGGGAGTTAAAGTGACTTGCTTTTTATGTACTGTATTTTGGGGTTGTCTTTGGGGGTTTATTCATCAAATTATTATGATGAACTGCCTTTTGAAATTACAGTGCTGTTAACTATTTCAGCCACACACCTCCAGAGTTTTTAATCCCTCCCTAGCCAAGCGTCAATCGTCTGAGTCACCCTATCCTACCAACCCCCTCTCTCCACTGGGTCGTTAACCTTCTGCATATTGCCATTGTGTTCTTAATCCGCCCATAGCCGAGCTACAAACACTCAGTACGCCTGCGTCTAATCACACCATCCCCCTCCCCCAACCCTTAGAGGCCTGTTGTTTGAACGGTAATGCTTTGGAAAATCCCCTCTCGAATTTGAAATGTAAATCTGATGTGCACAGCACTGTGAGAATTGAGAGTACACTGATACAGTATTTCATCAGGGTGTGAAAACATTTGTCAGTCAGTATGGTTTACAGTCACATGTTTTTAATACAATACAGTACATTTTTTAATTTCTTTAAAATAAAAATATATAAATCCTGTATATAAGTATAATGTAACATAATCCGTTCTGTGGGTCTGAGCAGGTTGAAATTTACCTGGTCCTCATGCAGGAGGACCCTTGCCATAGTGGCAAAATATCAGCCTTGCACGACGCCCGGAACCGGAGATACCAAAAGACAGTTTAAAAGCACATTACCAAAGTGGCTTTTTTTCTGCCATGCAAGTCAATGGCAGAAACCTGAACTTTACCATCGCCCTGACTCCGTTCTGTTGCCACGAGAGGGTCGCAATTTGCCATGCAATCCTGCCGCAACTAGGACTACATGGTGACCGAATTTGAGCCCTCTAGGTTGAACAGAAACGGAGTTGTGGGTTCCAGGTTTCTGCTCATTCTGACTTAGCCGGTTCAAAGCTTTCTCCGCCATTGCGCTCAATGGTAGGACCCTCCTCGCCGGCGTGACCCTTTCTCGTCGCCATTACTGCTCGGACCCTGTTGGGGTCAAGTGAGGGGGTTCTTAACATCTAGGGGCAAAATGAATTTTATTTCTAGGTGCCCTAGAACAGAAGTTCCCACGCCAATTAACCTAGTTCCCACGCCAATTGCCCTAGTCCCTACGCCAATTGCGCGACCAGGCAGTAAAAAAACAGTGCAGCAAGCCTCTACATTTGTTACACTGGCAAAGGAGCAAATGGAAACAACGTGAGGCAATTCAACATGTTCTTTTATTGGTGGAGTCAGTACAAAAACATTTATTTACAAATACTGTACAATGTTGAAACATTTAAAGTGCACAGCAATTCTAACCATCAACACACAATAATACATACTGCAGCCTTTATTAAATTCTTCTGCCACAAAACATTTTTGGTGCATGGGGCAAAGGGAGTTAAAGTGACATTTTAAGTAACATCTCCTTTATTAAAGAAACCCAGTACTGTATACAGTACAGTACAGTGGGATGGTGCGCAACACTGTCAGTCAGACCTACACCAGTTCAGTCCTAGAGGCCAGCAAACAGGGCAGGTTTTAAGGGCAACATTGAAAAACGTGCCTGTTTGCGGCCCTCAGGGACTGGAGTTTTGCATGTTCTGTGAAAAAAAACACACAACAACATCTCCTTTGTTTAAGTACAGCAGGTACTGTAGGGCAAAACATGTACAGTACAATACAGTTCAGCACAACAGTATGGTCTCACTGACAGTCCTCCACATTGTCCATCCATGGCCGATTCCTTGCATGGCGCAAAACGCCATTAAGGCAGTCTCTAACGCTTTTCATTACAGGACCTGTAACTGTATAAAAGCGCCGCATTTCATCCACAATGTTTTTCCTTAAATTGGCAGGAAGGGCCTTTTTAACACGATTTCCGTCGTAGTTCACTTTGAACACCCACTCGCAGTACAACGTGAAGGGAACATGGTGCTTAAAAATGATCAAGGCATACTTGTGGGGTACACCAGCACCCATCACCCTATACTTCTCCCTGATCCCCGGTGGCAGATCGCACAGGGTGATGTCGGGCACTGTTTCGATGCGAGCAAATGTAGGTCTTCTGCGAGCGGGTGTGCTTGAGGTGACGGGCGATGGTAGGTTGTCTGGGAGGAAGCTTTCCTCCGGCCTTGGTCGTCGTGTTGTCTCCTGGTGTGGTCTTGACGGGGTTGTCATGTCCTCCTCAACGGCATACATGTACACTACATCTTCCGGTGGAGGGGGGTGCTTGGGGATGGAAGGGGGTCGAAGGTCCCATTCATCACATCCATGTCACCCTCCTGCTCCGGCGTTGGGGAAACAGGGGCATTAGCACCGAGCAAATAATGTATGCCCGCAATGTCAGCCTCTATCTTCTCCCTCTGTTGATCCATCCGTTGCTCCATTTGTAGCATCCATTGCTCCACATTTAGCATTGTCTCCAGAAGCAGATCTATCTTTGCCAGCACAATAGAATTCCCGGAGAGATCCACACTTATCCCATTCAGGATCCGGTCCAACGAGCTGCTTCTTGTGCATGGCGTCTGGACATCTGGGGGGATGGGTGCAACGGAGGATGAGATGGGGGTTCCATGGACAGAAGCGGCATCGATGGAGAGTGGAGGAGGTGACCTGTGGATACCCGGTAGAGGAGAAGTGGCAGCGTCGTCGAAGAGGGATGGAGAAGGTGACCTTTGGATTTCCGGGCGAGAAGCAGAGTCGTCCAAAGCGCAAAGGAGACAGTGACCCGTGGATTTCAGAGGCGGCAGCATCGTTAGATGGAACCGGAGAAGATGGGGGCAGAGAAGACGGGCTGAAGATTTCCGGGACAGCTACAGCAGAGTCGTCGAAGCATATGGGAGGAAGTGGTCTGCGGGTCCGATGGGTTGGCTGCCATTCGTTCTCCGTAGAGAGTACATCACCGTATATCTTCTTCACATAATGAGGCTTACGTCTAAGAAAACCCTTAACCTTTGGGGTCAGCAGAAGGTTTTCTTTATTGGCCTTAGCCTGTCGCTTTGCCCTTGGTGTGGAAACGGCAACCGCCTTTCGCTTTTTCAGCATGACAGGTACGGCAGAGGTGAGAGGGTTCTTGCGTCCATAGAACCGGGGATGCTCCATGGAAGCAGGTGGCACAATGCAGTACAGTATCTGGACAAGGGCTAGTTCAGATAAAGATCATGGAGTGGTGGCCTATGCAAAGTGTGTGACCTTTTATGCATGGCGGCCAGGTACAGGTGTTGAAAGTGGGCGTGTGAGTCATTACCGTATAAATACACCATCCATTTTGTGTATTGACTGCACATAGAATACACATCGACTAAACATCGAATATACATTCTTGTGTTTGTATTTCTTTCTACTCGCAGCAATGCCTGTTAAAAAGATTTGAAAGGATCTCAGCATGCGAATTAAGGAGATGTACAGGAGCGGACACCGAATTGCTGCTATCCAACGCTGGTTAGCTACTTCTGACCTCTGACCTGTGCCATTAACCACCGTGAGCTATCATGCACAAGGAAAAAACAGAGACCAGAAAAAGGCACCAAGGGTAACTAACGCGTAAGTATATTTATAAAACTTAACAAAAAAAACATATAGAAAACTGTACTGTACATCTACAGTACAGTTCTGTATCTACTGTAATACTGTTGTTATTTCTGTTGATTTATATTACAACATACAGTAGTTTGTCTATTTATATTTATAGTACAGCAGTATACATTTTTTGTATATTTCAATTAATCTTACAATGGTATATACTGTATAGGATGTACTGTATATTTATATTTATATTACAACAGTATATTTATTTTGTATATTAATATTTATAGTACATCAGTATATATATTTTGTCTATTTATATTTATAGTACAGCAGTATACATTTTTTGTATATTTCAATTAATCTTACAACGGTATATACTGTATAGGATGTACAGTATATTTATATTTATATTACAACAGTATATTTATTTTGTACTGCTGCGGCCGAGTTTATTCGAGCATTTGCCCGTTCTCGGCCGCAGCAGTTACCTGGCGCGCGCCGGAGGGTGCCGGGCGCGCGCCGAAGCAGCGGAGGAGAGGCTCGCCGATTGCGGCTTCCCCCTCTCCTCTCCGGGTCCGCCGGGTCCCCCGGAACCCCCTGCCGCCGTCCCCCACATCGCGGGACACCAGGGCTCCCTCGGGGAGCCCTGGACGTGCGTGCAGGGGGCGCAGGCACCCGATGACGAGTGACCGCGCATCGGAGACGCGCGGCACGCCGAGGGGCTGCCACTTGCAAGCCGGGAAATCTCCCGGCTTGCGGTACTGGCCACACTGCAATAAAGTGTGTCGCCAGTGTATATTAATATTTATAGTACAACAGTATATATATTTTGTCTATTTATATTTATAGTACAGCAGTATACAGTACATTTTTTGTATATTTCAATTAATCTTACAACGGTATATACTGTATAGGATGTACTGTATATTTATATTTATATTACAACAGTATATTTATTTTGTATATTAATATTTATAGTACAACAGTATATATATTTTGTCTATTTATATTTATAGTACAGCAGTATACACTACCGACACACTTTATTAAAGTGTGGCCGGTACCGCAAGCCGGGAGATTTCCCGGCTTCCTAGTGGCCGCCCCTCGGCGTGCCGCGCGTCATAGACGCGCGGTCACGCGTCTTCGGGAGCCTGCGCCCCCTGCACGCGCGTCCAGGGCTCCCCGAGGGAGCTCTGGTGTCCCGCGATCGCGGGACGGCGGCAGGGGGTTCCGGGGGACCCGGCGGACCCGGCAGCGGTAGGGAGAGCGCCCCGATCGGAGGGCGCTCTTCCGCTGCTTCGGCGCGCGCCCGTCACCCTCGGGCGCGCGCCAGGCTACTGCTGCGGCCAAGAACGGGCAAATGCTCGAATAAACTTGGCCGCAGCAGTACATTTTTTGTATATTTCAATTAATCTTACAACGGTATATACTGTATAGGATGTACTGTATATTTATATTAATATTACAACAGTATATTTATTTTGTATAATAATACATACATTTTATATTAATGCATATTAATAAAACAATATAATTTCTTTACATTGTAGGGAGACAACTGTTCTGGTGGACAAAATAAGTGAGGAGAGTGATGAGAGGAGTGCATTAAGGGTTAAAAACACTCTGCAGGAAAAGCACAATCTGACTGTATCCGAGACCAGCATAAAGAAGATGAGACGCAGCATTGGATGGAAATATGGACGTGTGAGGTTAGTACTGGACAGTACAGGAGGTAAAAGTGTTGTTTAGCAAACTGTACTGTACTGTGCCGCTAAAAAATTTTTTTCCTTGTCATTACAGAGCGTACCCCATGATACGGGTCGCAAACAAAATCAAAAGAGTGGTCCAGGCCCAGGCATGGATCGACAGTGTGGAGACTTTCCAGGATTGCATCTTCACTGATGAGTCTACTGTGCCGCTGGAGAGATTTGCAAGATTTGCGTTCCACAAAAAAGGCCGCTTATCTTTGAAGCCGCGGCCAAAACACCCTATGAAACTGCATGTGTGGGGTGCCATCTCTAGGCGTGGACCGGGATGCATTGTCATCTTTGAAGGTAAAATGTATCAAATATAATGTCGCCTAATGCACTGTACTTGACTAGTGTTGCCTTACCGTATGCACTGTACTGTACTATTGTGCAGTTTTTTGAGCACTTTTCTTTTCTTGCTATAGGAATCATGAATAAAGCTTTCTTCCAAGACAACATTGTGCCCGAGATAGTGCAATACATCACACGCGACTTCCCCAATGGTCACCGCTTCTACCAGGACAACGATCCCAAGCACACTGCGTCAACGGCGCATATCCTTGAGCGCGGCATCAACTGGGTGAAGACGCCAGCGGAGTAAGTGCAGTAGACCGTGTCCCATTTTTGTTCCCCACTGTTTTTAGCTCTTAAACCAATTGTCCTTTCTTTCCAATGACAGGTCGCCAGACTTCAATCCGATCGAAATGGTCTAGCATCAGCTGAAGGACCATATCCGGAAAGTGGCGAAACCCTCCAAAAAGGACGAGTTGTTGAAAGGCATACTGAGTTTTTGGAACGATGTACTCACCGTGGAACGCTGCAAAAAATATATAGACCATATTGCCACTGTGTTGCCCATTGTCATCGCGCGTAATGGGCAAGCATCAGGAAAGTAGTACTGTGCTGTAGTATTGTAAGTACAGTATGTTACAGGTAAGTATGGCACAGATTTTTTCTTTCCAGATAGTAAGAGTATACAGTAGTTAGTTTTTTCTTTACAGAGAGAGCAGCACCAGCCATCAGGTTACAGTACATAGTATTTAACAGTAGTCAGAGTATACAGTAGTTCCAGTACAGTATACAGTAGACTAGTTTGACAGTACTACAGTAACTGCCTACTAACTGCTCCATTTTTTTCTTTCCAGAGAAAGCTGCACCAGCCACCTACAGTAGTTCTGCCATAATACAGTACAGTAACTGCACTAATTTTTGGTTTTCTTGTTGTTCCAGGAAAAACGGTGGCCTAGGGGGATGGGGGCGTTGTGTCCAGTCAAATCTGCTTGTACAGTCAAATGTACAGTATATAAACAGCAGCAATGATGTAAACAAAACCTCTCCTCTCTCAATGAACTACTGTACTGCAGACAGAATGAGGAAAAGATAAAGACTAAAGAAAAAATAATTTTACTTTACAGTATATAGTATATGCAGTATATTATACAGTACATTACAGTACTGTACTGTATATACTGTAGTATTAAATAATATTCTTATAAATGTGCATTACTCATGTTTCCCCATGTTTTACAAAGGTTTTCCAAATGGTTATCCAATTTCAAGCTGCCAAAATAACTTAATAAAGACTGCATGACTGTATGTATTATTCCTGATTATTTTTATATTTGTATTTTTTGGTTCCTGATAAAATAAAATAAATATTTATTCACTTTCCTGCTAATCATAATCATTGACAGCCACCCCTTCAGTGCACCAATGAATTATTTTATTTATTTATTTATAAAATATTTTACCAGGATTTATACCAGTATTTATATATTTTTATTTTAAAGATATTAAAGAATGTACTGTATTGTATTAAAAACATGGGAACTTCTGTTATAGGGCACCTAGAAATAAAATTAATTTTGCCCCTAGATGTTAGGAACCCCCTCACTTCACCCCAACAGGGTACGAGCAGTAATGGCGACGAGAAAGGGTCACGCCGGCAAGGAGGGTCCTACCATTGAGCGCAATGGCGGAGAAAGCTTTGAACCGGCTAAGTCAGAATGAGCAGAGACCTGGAACCCACAACTCCGTTTCTGTTCGACCTAGAGGGCTCAAATTCGGTCACCATGTAGTCCTAGTTGCGGCAGGATTGCATGGCAAATTGCGACCCTCTCGTGGCAACAGAACGGAGTCAGGGCGATGGTAAAGTTCAGGTTTCTGCCATTGACTTGCATGGCAGAAAAAAAGCCAATCTTTTGGTATCTCCGGTTCCGGGGGTCGTGCAAGGCTGATATTTTGCCACTATGGCAAGGGTCCTCCCGCATGAGGACCAGGTAAATTTCAACCTGCTCAGACCCACAGAACGGATTATGTTACATTATACTTATATACAGGATTTATATATTTTTATTTTAAAGTTATTAAAGAATGTACTGTATTGTATTAAAAACATGTGACTGTAAACCATACTGACTGACAAATGTTTTCACACCCTGATGAAATACTGTATCAGTGTACTCTCAATTCTCAGAGTGCTGTGCACATCAGATTTACATTTCAAATTCGAGAGGTGATTTTCCAAAGCATTACCGTTCAAACAACAGGCCTCTAAGGGTTGGGGGAGGGGGATGGTGTGATTGGACGCAGGCGTACTGAGTGTTTGTAGCTCGGCTATGGGCGGATTAAGAACACAATGGCAATATGCAGAAGGTTAACGACCCAGTGGAGAGATGGGGTTGGTAGGATAGGGTGACTCAGACGATTGACGCTTGGCTAGGGAAGGATTAAAAACTCTGTTAACAGCACTGTAATAGTTAACAGCACTGTAATTTCAAAAGGCAGTTCATCATAATAATTTGATGAATAAACCCCCAAAGACAACCCCCAAATACAGTACATAAAAAGCAAGTCACTTTAACTCCCTTTGCCCCATGCACCAAAAATGTTTTGTGGCAGAAGAATTTAATAAAGGCTGCAGAATGTATTATTGTGTGTTGATGGTTAGAATTGCTGTGCACTTTAAATGTTTCAACATTGGACAGTATTTGTAAATAAATGTTTTTGTACTGACTCCACCAATAAAAGAACATGTTGAATTGCCTCACATTGTTTCCATTTGCTCCTTTGCCAGTGTAACAAATGTAGAGGCTTGCTGCACTGTTTTTTTACTGCCTGGTCGCGCAATTGGCGTAGGAACTAGGGCAATTGGCGTGGGAACTAGGTCAATTGGTGTGGGAACTTCTGTTCTAGGGCACCTAGAAATAAAATTCATTTTGCCCCTAGATGTTAGGAACCCCCTCACTTGACCCCAACAGTGTCCGAGCAGTAATGGCGGCGAGAAAGGGTCACGCCGGCGAGGAGGGTCCTACCATTGAGCGCAATGGCGGAGAAAGCTTTGAACCGGCTAAGTCAGAATGAGCAGAAACCTGGAACCCACAACTCCGTTTCTGTTCAACATAGAGGGCTCAAATTCGGTCACCATGTAGTCCTAGTTGCGGCAGGATTGCATGGCAAATTGTGACTCTCTCGTGGCAACAGAACGAAGTCAGGGCGATGGTAAAGTTCAGGTTTCTGCCATTGACTTGCATGGCAGAAAAAAAGCCACTTTGGTAATGTGCTTTTAAACTGTCTTTTGGTATCTCCGGTTCCGGGGGTCGTGCAAGGCTGATATTTTGCCACTATGGCAAGGGTCCTCCCGCATGAGGACCAGGTAAATTTCAACCCGCTCAGACCCACAGAACGGATTATTTTACATTATATTCGCGCAATTGGCGTGGGAACTACTTAGTGCCTCGGTCAAGTTCACGGGCAATTGGCGTGGGAACTTCTGTTCTAGGGCACCTAGAAATAAAATTCTTTTTGCCCATAGATGTTAGGCACTGTATACCACTGTACAGTATACTGTGGAAGACACATAATGAAACGATACTGAACATGTAGAATAAATGCATAGTTTTATTTATTCAGGTTTATTACACAGTATACTGTACGGCCGGAAAACATCAGCATACAGTACAATATTATCCATCGAAATCCCCCCATTAGCCGTTTTCTTTTCTGAGGAAAAACAAAAAGAAACGTTTTAATGTACAGTAATTGTCAGCCCCTTAAAGAAGTACCCAGCCAGCCCCACCAAAATAATACGGCAACAAGACAGTACTCACCATTGAATTTCCCATTCAGCTGGCGCCAGCGCCGGTCCACTGCCAGTCCAGCTTTCTTCATCATCCACGTCGATAGTTGGCAGCGGGACTAGTCCATCTGTAGTCAGCAGGTGAGGCTGGAAATCGCTTAGGTACATGCAAGCTTCATCAAAACTGCACGCAAAATCCAGCTCAGCCTCAGGCTCAGGGTTGTCACTGACAGTGGGACCGTCATTGCAAGCCGGTGCTGTTGCTGGTGCTGGTGCATTGCTTGGCAGCGACTGTCGCTTCTTAGTTGGTTTTAACACGACCCTTTGCCTTTTGCCGCCTCCATGATCATAGATACGGGAAAAATCCGGTGACACACACCAATACCCTCCAACAAATTGGGGCTCAATACGGTAAAAACAGGGGTCACTACATAACCTTTTCCTTACTGCACGCTTCCACGTATGAGGAGTTGGCGAAAATTTGTAAAAGTCATAGTTTTCGATAAAATACTGATAAATTTGTGCAACTGTTGCCATCTTATCCTCTGTTGCATTAATCGCGGCCCATATCAAATACGCGTAACTTCTGTCAGGTTTTTGGAAAGCGGGCTGCACTTGAACACTCATGGTGGGTCTCTGCAGAATAGTGTAACACAAACTGAAACTGGTCTTTGTCTTTCTTTAATATGAAAAGCCTAAATTGATACATTTTTGCAACCTCTTCCTTCAGTCTCAAGGCCAAGGCCAAGGCCAAGTTACAATAGCACACTGTGGTACGGTATCTTTTTTAAACGAAACACCTGCAAGCCGACACATTACTGATTCGGCGCATTACAATTCATGAATTTCTGCCATCTGGCGGACACGCGAAGCATTGCAGCCTATTAAAATCCGAACCATTATCAATAAACACATCAACCGCACGTCAGCCGGGCATGACCCTGGCTGGGAGCGCGGCATGCTCCGGGTGAACAGCGTGGCATTCCAGGAACATGCCAGGTACAAGCCGGTGATTACTTCGAATAAAAGCTGCCGCTGCTGTACATGTATTACAGTGCCAGTACATACAGTAGAGTACAGTATGTGTCTTCTATTTTTTTTAATACTCTTATACTGAGCATGCCTACAGTATACAGTGCAGTATGCCTCGACATTCTAGAAACACTGTATTTTGTTACAGTAGCAAAGGAGCCAATGGAACAATGTAAAACAAATCAACATGTTCTTTTATTGGTGGAGTAAGTACAAAAACATTTATTTACAAATACTGTACAATGTAGAAACATTTTAAGTGCACAGCAATTCAAAACATCAACAGGTGTATGGTTTACTGCTACAATAGTGAAAACATTTATGTATAGAAAGTAAAAACATTTACAGTCAGTCAGTATGGTTTACAGTCACATGTTTTAAAAATAAATTCTTTATTCATAAAATATACAAAACGCAACATCTCCTTTATTAAAGTCAAAACATATACAGTGGGATGGTCTGCAAAACAGTCTGCACCACTACAGTCCTCGAGGGCAGCACAGGCCCGGTTTTCAGGACAACCTTGAAAACCGTGCCTGTTTGCGGCCCTCAGGGACTGGAATTGTGCAGGTCCTGTGTGTGTACAGCAAGTTAAACCATTTATGTATAAATACAAGTTAAAAAACACACAACAACATCTCCTTTATTTAAGTACAGCAGGTCAAAACATGTACAATACAGTTCAGCACATCAGTATGTTCTTACCTGTGATTAAAAAAAAATCTTTATTCATAAAATACAGTATACAAAACGCAACATCTCTTTTATTAAAGAAACATACAGTATACAGTACAGTGGGATGGTGTGCAAAACAGTCAGTCAGGCCTGCACCACTACAGTCCTCGAGGGCAGCAGACAGGCCCGGTTTTCAGGACAACCTTGAAAACCGTGCCTGTTTGCGGCCCTCGGGGACTGGAATTGTGCAGATCCTGTGTGTGTTTGTACAGCAAGTTAAAACAGTAATTTAAATACAGTTAAATACAGTTCAGCACAACAGTATGGTCTTACAGTTCCCGTGATTAAACCATAAAGTCCACCACATTGTCCGTCCATGGCCGATTCCTTGCATGGCGCAAAACGCCATTAAGGCAGTCTCAAACGCCTTTCATTACAGGATCTGTAATTGGATAAAAGCGCCGCATTTCATCCAGAATGTTCTTTCTTAAATTGGCAGGAAGAGCCTTTTTTACGCGATTTCCGTCGTAGTTCCCTTTGAAGGCCCAGTCGCAATACAATGAGTAGGGAACATGGTGCTTAAAAAGTAACAAGGCATACTTGTGGGGTGCACCAGCACTCATCACCCTATACTTATCCCTGAGCGCCGGTGGCAGATCGCACAGGGTGATGTCGGGCACCGTATCGATGCGAGCAAATGTAGGTCTTCTGCGAGCGGGTGTGCTTGAGGTGACGGGCGATGGTAGGTTGTCTGGGAGGAAGCTTTCCTCCGGCCTTGGTCGTCGTGTTGTCTCCTGGTGTGGTCTTGACGGGGTTGCCATGTCCTCCTCAACGGCATACATGTACACTACATCTTCTGGTGGAGGGGGTGCGCTTGGTGATGGAAGGGGGTCGATGCTCCCATTCATCACATCCATGTCACCCCCCTGCTCCGGCGTCGGGGAAACAGGGGCATTAACACCGAGCAAATGATGTATACCCGCTATGTCAGCCTCTATCTTCTCCATCCGTCGATCCATCCGTTGATCCATATCTAGCATCCGTTGATCCATATGTATCATCCGTTGATCCATATGTAGCATCCGTTGCTCCACATTTAACATGGTCTCCAGAAGCAAATCTATCTTTGCTAGCGCAATAGAGTTCCCAGGGAGATCCACACTTATCCCATTCAGCATCCGGTCTAACGAGCTGCTTCTTATGCATGGCGTGTGGACATCTGGGTGGATGGGTGCAACGGAGGATGAGATGGGGGTTCCATGGAGAGAAGCGGCAGCGAAGTCGAAGAAGGGTGGAGGAGGTGACTTGTGGATATGCGGTAGAGGAGAAGCGGCAGCGTCGTCGAAGAGGGATGGAGAAAGTGACCTTTGGATTTCCGGGCAAGAAGCAGAGTCGTCTAAGAACAAAGGAGAAAGTGACCCATGGATTTCAGAGGCGACAGCGTCGTTGGATAGAACCGGAGAAGATATCCTGTGGGTTTACGGGAGGGCGGCGGAAGCGTCGAGGACGAGGGGTGGAGAAGACGGGCTGAAGATTTCTGGGACAGCGGCGTCAGAGTCGTCGAAGCGTATGGGAGGTGGTGGTCTGATGGGTTCGATGGGTTGGCTGCCAAACATTTTGCGTCGAGAGTACATCACCGTATATCTTCTTGACATAATAAGGCTGACGTCTATGAAAACCCTTAGCCTTTGGGGTCAGCAGAAGGTTTTCTTTATTGGCCTTAGCCTGTCGCTTTTGCCTTGGCGTGGAAATGGCAACCACCTTTCGCTTTTTCTGCTTGACAGGCACGGCAGAAGTGAGTGGGTTCCTGTGTCCGTAGAATCGGGGTTGCTCCATGGAAGCAGGTGGCACAATGCAGTATCTGGACAAGGGCAAGTTCAGATAAAGATCATCGAGTGGTGAGCTATGCAAAGTGTGTAACCTTTTATGCATGGCAGCGAGGTACAGTTGTTGAAAGTGGGCGTACTCTAATGTGAGTCATTACCGTATAAATACACCATCCATTTTGTGGAATCACTGCACATTGAATACACATCGACTAAACATCGAATATACATTCTTGTGTTTGTATTTCTTTCTACTCGCAGCAATGGTTATTAAAAAGATTTCCAAGGATCTCAGCATGCGAATTAAGGAGATGAACACGAACGGTCACCGAATTGCTGCTATCCAACGCTGGTTAGCTACTTCTGGCCTTGTTGTGCCAGCAACCACCGTGAGCTATCATGCACACGGAAAAAACAGAGAACGCAAAAGGGCACCAAGGGTAACTAACGCGTAAGTATATTTAGAACACTTTTAAAAAATATTCATATTTATATTACAACAGGTTATATATTTTGTATATTTATATTTATATTTATATTACAACAGTATATATATTTTGTATATTCATATTTATATTACAACAGTATATATATTTTGTATATTTATATTTATATTTATATTACAACAGTGTATATATATATATATATTTTTTTTTATAACTTTGATTTTATTGGGTGAAATACATCATACAGTACATGGTAACACCATCCATTGTCTACAGCGACATCACCGCATTTAGTTTTTTTTATACAATCAACCAAAAACTTGACATACTAGACTCACAAGACGAACAGGGGAACATGACACACCAGCTAGCTAGCAAGGAGGGAAGGGGGGGAGGAGAAGTTGGGGAGGGGCGGGGAGGCTCGAGGGGTATTCCACCTATAATCTTCCATTCGGACGCTGTGTGTTTACGTTAGTGTAGACCTCTCTCTCAGAGAACCATGACCACTTCTCTCCTACTGCTTCGGCTCTGACTGCCTCTTTCTGGGGGGGCCTATTCTAGCCTGGATCCCGCTCACTCTCCGGGTTCTCTGTCACTAAACTGTCATGGATCCATTTCATTACCGGAGAACGCATTTACCGCTTATCATTGCAGGATTGTGGTGATATCTATTCCCGGGATGTCTGTCTGTGCCAGCCAGGACTCCCAGACTTTTAGAAAATTTGAACCGGTATCGTTAACCAAACTCGTCAACTGTTCCATCCGGCAAACAAACCAAATTCTGTTTCTAATCTTGGGAATAATTGGAATATCCGGTTGTTTCCATACTGCCGCGATCTCGCATCTGGTGGCAGTAGCCAGATGTGTGATCAATTTATGTGTGGCGTTTGATAGCCCCTCGACTCGTCTGCCCAATAGAAACAGCCATGGGTCTAAGGGGATCTCCACTTCTAACAGTCGTTGAAGCCAATCTTTAAGTTCCTCCCAAATCGGGTTCACCTTCGGACAAGACCATAGCATATGGAATAAGTCCGCTCTGTCTCCACACTGCTTGGGGCAGAGCGGAGAGTAGCCTTTGACAAATTTAGATAATTTAGCGGGCGTGTAATACCACCTCATCAGGACTTTATATGCGTTCTCCTTTAATGTGGTACAGATAGAGCTTTTGGCAGCCACCTGCAGGATCCTATCCCAGTCCTCGTCCTCTAATGTCTCTCCCAGGTCCGCTTCCCACTGTCTCATGTAGGTAAGTTTGGGTTGGTCGTCCGTCTCCGGGCATACTACTTCCCTGTACATTCTAGAGGTTAGTCCCCTTGTGTCCGAATCTCTTGAACAGAGCTGCTCAAAATTTGTTCTCCGGGGCCGAATTGGGGCCTCGTTGTAGAAGGCCCTGATCTGGAGGTATCTAAAGAATTCAGTGTTTGGTATATTTTTCTCTTCTTTAATATGATCAAATGTTTTTATATACTGCCTGCCCTCCAGATCGTTTAGACGGAGATACCCTGCTTGAATCCACTTTATAAAAACAGAGCTATCCACGCCTGGAGCAAAGTTTGGGTTCCCCCATATGGGAGTCATCAGAGAGTTCAGGGATGTGAGATGGCACTTAAATTTAACAGCATCCCAGGTCTTCAAGGAGCTGACCATGGTCTGCAGTGGAGTCCGCATAGCGGCCCGACTTCTTTTGGGCAGCCAGATTAGGTTCGTAATATCCACTGGTGCGCAACCTTCTTTTTCTAATGCTACCCACCTCCGAAGATTCGGGTCTGTGTGCCACTGCACAATCTGGCTCAGCTGGGCTGCCTCGTAGTAGGTGAACAAGCATGGCACCCCCAACCCTCCTCTCAAGGTCGGCCTCCTCAAGATTGCTTTATTAATTCGTGGGCCTTTCTTATTCCAGATAAACTTTGTTATTAAGGACTGAAGCGAGAGGATATCTTCTTTTATCAGGGGGATCGGGAGGGCCTGGAAAAGGTACAGCACCCGTGGCAGGAGATTCATCTTCACACTATGAATACGGCCTATCCACGAGATAATGCACTCCGCCCATCTCCGGAGATCCTCTCGAAGAGTCCGAAACAGCCTGGGATAATTTGCTTTATATAAAGCCTTATACTCCTTTGTGATATATACCCCTAAATATTTGATCATAGAGGGTTGCCATTTAAAATTAAAATTGAGTCCGATTAGTTTTTCTACTGGTTTAGATAAATTTATATTGAGGGCTTCGGATTTGGCCTGATTAATTTTGAACCCAGAAATTTGTTTAAAGGTCCCCAGAATTGAGAAGACATTGGGCAGGGAGGTGAGAGGCTTTGATAATGTCAGGATCACATCATCTGCGTAGAGCGCCACTTTGTGTGACTGCCCTTTTACAGCTATTCCCGTAATATCCGGGTTGTTTCTGATATGTGCCGCCAAGGGTTCTACGCATAGGGCGAACAACAAGGGGGACAACGGGCATCCCTGGCATGTGCCGCTCCGAATTTGAAATTGCTCTGATGGGAATCCCTGATGTCGCACCCTCGCCGTTGGCCCCTCGTATAAGGCCATGATGGCCTCCAAGAGGCGTCCCTCAAAGCCAAATGCCCCAAGCGTCTTCCTCAAGTAGGGCCAATCGATCCTATCGAAGGCTTTCTCTGCGTCCAGACTCAGTACCATCGACGAGATATTCTGTTTATGTGCCAAATCCACCAAATCTATTATCCGTCTGGTATTGTCTGCCGCTTGCCTTCCTCCGATGAACCCCACCTGATCTGGATGAACTAACCTGGGAAGGACGATACCCACTCTATTAGCTAGTAATTTGGAGAAAATTTTAACATCCGTATTAATCAGCGAGATGGGCCGGTAGCTCTTACAGTCTGCCGGGTCCTTACCAGGTTTATGGATCAGGGAGATGGACGCCTGGAGCATCTGAGCTGGGAACGAGGCCCCGTGTAGAATAGAATTAAATAGCTTTAATAGATGTGGGGCTAGAATTTTCAGGTATTTTTTATAATATAAGTTGGAGAAACCATCTGGACCGGGCGCCTTGGCAGGCTTAAGTGACTTTACAACTACCGTTAACTCTTCTAAAGAGAAGTCCGCCTGTAACGCTTCCTTCTCCACCCTGCTCAAAGTCAGCAATTTGACTTCTTTTAAGAATTCCCCGAGATTATCCCTCGTCTTTTGATTGTGTATGACCTTACCACCATCGTAGAGCGTCTCGTAGTAGCTTTTGAACTCCGCTACGATCCGTTTAGGATTAGAAGTAAGCTCTCCCCCTTGTGTGCGTATAGTTTGTATATGGTAATTAGGAATTTTGTTTTGGAGTCGATGTGCTAATAGGGTGTCCGGCTTGTTCGCCTTCTCAAAGTACCTACGCCTGGACCAGCTCATCTCCTTATCCGCCCGGGAGGCCAGTCTTATATTCAACTGCTGTTTGGTCTCTACAAGTGCACTTAGTGTGTCCTCATTCCTAGATACTTTATGCGCCTTTGTTAGTGTCGCTAGTTTGTCTTGTAGGACTTTTATCTGTTTCTCCTGATCCCTCCGGCGCCTAGCAGCTAGGCACATGAGGGAGCCTCTGAGAGTCGCCTTGTGGGCCTCCCACAGGGTGGTGTGGGACGAAACACTCCCTATGTTCTCAGAGAAGAAATCCGTAATCCTCTCACCAATTTCTCTCTGGATGTTTGGGATTTTTAGCAACAGCTCGTTTAGCCTCCAGTTTGCTCCAGGTCTGTCTAGTAAATTTAGAGTGCCCCGCAGCTCAATGGGTGCGTGGTCAGACCACGAAATATCGTGGATCCCCGTGTGGGAGACCACCGGGACCAGTCTGTTGGATACTAGGAAGTAGTATAGCCGGCTGTATCGGTTGTGGGGGTGGGAGAAGAAGGTATAATCTCTACTTTGGGGATGCTGTTCTCGCCATATATCTAGTCAGTGGGGGAAGGGGAGGGGGAGGGGTGGGGAGGGAAGAATCCTGCTCAGCTCAAAATAGACTTTCTAGGGAGGTGCTATCAGGGTGAAACTTAGCGTATAGGAGGAGAGAGAAAGAACCCTATGTGATGCACTCAGCCCTACTAATAAAAATAATAAACTTTTATTTATTGAAAAATGCAAACATAACAAATATATTTTAAACCTAAGAAGTGTACTGTGCAGTTCCCCGGAAGAAGTTCCCTTGTTGGAACGAAACGCGCGTCGGGATGACGTCATAGCGACGCCGGCTGTACTGTTGCAGTGTCAAACTCATAGGAGTTTGTTCACGTCCTGTAGATTAGCTTTTAACTTTGATGTGGGCCACAGATGTGGATCCCACTAGCTAGAAACTAGGCATATGAGAGCTCCTGCTGGCACTAGCTAGCCTTTAGAATATATACACAGCAGGGTTGCGACAACATCTCTCCCCCCCCCCCCTGGAAGGAGCTGCAAAAAGTGTGAGTCCTGGCTATTAGTCTGGAGCACCTCATGAGGTTAATAACGGGGTATACTTACCTGCACCCACCTCCTAGCAGCGCTCCCATTGATTTGTCATCAGGGGGGTTCTTTCCCCATCTGGGTTTGCATTTGGCTCCCTGTGTATGCAGCAGTGTTATGCACCTCACTGCAGCCTTGTAACACAGAGTTGCACTACAAATGCACTACTAATGCTCCCAGTGCCTGTGTATTACAACACCTGTGTAGAGTGCACATTAGTTGTTTCCCCCACAGGGTTATATACATTGTGCATCCACTATATTCTCACACTAGTATTGTGAGAATCTACAGTTTCTCTTATCTACTGTGCATCACACGAGTTATGACACTACCTGGTCATTCAGAGTGAACGCACATCAGAACTGCACAGTACACTTCTTAGGTTTTAAATATATTTGTTATGTTTGCATTTTTCAATAAATAAAAGTTTATTATTTTTATTAGTAGGGCTGAGTGCATCACATAGGGTTCTTTCTCTCTCCTCCTACTCGCCATATATCTACCAATTGGCAATATTTTAACCCTTGTGTGATTTGCTGAACATCTAGCTTAGGGGGTAGGCTAGCAGCCGTGCACCGATCTAATTTGGGATTCAGTGTCCTATTGAGATCGCATGCTATGATCATGTTTCCCTTGGCTTCCTTTTGTAGTTTTCGGAAGAAAAGGGAAAAGAAATCTGCTGAGGTTTCACAGGGAGCATATACTGATGCTAATGTACTGTAAGAGGTTTCCCTTGGATTGATCCCACCAAAATTAGAAATCTGCCCTCTCTATCTGACACCTTTTTCTCAACCGTGAAATCTATCCTATTGTGTTTGGCTATCGCTACCCCTCTCTTTTTCACTTGGGCGGATGCTAAGTGTAATACGCGAAAATCTTTATCTAAAAATTTTGGGTAGCTGTCCCTAGAGAAGTGTGTCTCTTGGAGAAAGAGGAGGTCGGCTTTGAGTCGTTTGTAATCTCTGATGGCTAGCTTGCGCTTTGCCGGACCGTTAAACCCTTTAACGTTGTGAGAGATACACCGGACCTCGTTATTCATAGTACTTTATTTGTGACCTGATTCCGTCGGTGTCTTCCTGAGCCATTCTGAGTCTTCTGGATGGCGTGGAGTTCCCGATCTCTGTCTCTTTCATTCCGTCCCCGCCTTTCTTCTGCGCCCTGCTAGGGGGGTAGGGTACGTGGTGGGGGAAAGTGGTACAGAGGGAAAACACATCAGGGGGGACAACAAGAAGACAACAACACAAATACATGAAAACAGACAAAACTATGGTATCGGCTTTAGGACTTCCCTGTCCCACAGCCCATCCCATTGCCTTTCGGACAGGGGCTCCAGCGGGTCCCAGACCTCGCCCCCACCCCTCTCTCCAAAGGACTTTAGTCGGTTCTGGGGGCCCATCCCCCTTCCCGACCCAATTGAGGTTCATGCCGACTCCGGAGTAGTCCATCTGGCTCCCACCCCGTGTCCGCGCTCCATTTACACCCTAATTGGTAACTGGGGTTACCCCCCCTGACTGGATAGCCCTGAGTGTCTGCAGCTTCTGTTGTCCGGCTGCCTGCCGTTGTCGTGTCCAATGCTTTTTAGCCTTCGGATGCACTCTGCCTCACCCTGTCTGGTTCTGCTTCGCCCTTCTCTGAACCTAGCCCTCTTAACCTTTAACCTCTCTGGCAATGCGTCGACTATTTCTTTCTCTCACTTCCCCCTACCATCCTCAAACTTTCTTCTACCCTCAGCATCCTACGTCCTACCCTCCCGCCCCCTCCAACTCCTATACCCTACTCCTCTACCTACTCTCTATCTCTGATTTCCTTCCTTCCTCACCCCCTATCTTCCCATAACTTACTTCCCCCTCCCGTGACACTTCCTCTCCTTCTTGCCTTTCTGACCTCCTACCCGGTCCTCTAACCCACTTCCGTATGGCAGTTCTGTGCCGTGTCCCTGGCTCTTTAAGGTGTTCCGGCGCATTGTGTCCCCACGTGATGACATCCTCCGGCTCCACTGCCTCCTCCAAGATGGCGTCTGTCCTCGCAGTTCCGGCTGGAGCAGACATCCGGTTTCCTGTTTCAGGCCGCCATTTTGGGAGATGCTCTGCCACGAGGAGGAGGTGATTCGCTCTCTCTTCCCGCCTTTGGAGTCCTTCCGTGTTCTGCGCCTTACACTAGCTCTCTCCGCACTCTAGCACCGCCGCCATCTTCCGCCACTTGAAGGTAAGGTAAAATCGATTTATTTTGCAGGGATTTTTCCTTTTTCTTCTCCCATAGCGTGGCTTTTACTCGACGTTGATCTCCACGGGTGTGATTGTCCTTAGATCCATAGCTGACACTTCTCCTTCTGAGGATCCTGTAGCAGGCAATTCAGGAGTCGGTGCAGGACTGAGTTAACACAGACACTTATTTGGCGGGCATTATATCCACTTAGGCGGGCAGTCTCTGGGGATAACTCACGAACATTGCAACTTGGCATCAACTGGACAACTTTGATTGAGCGCAACCGTGCGCCTTTGTGGGGCTACTACCGCTGCTTCTCAGCGCTTTTTCCCCTTGGCTTTAGGTGAGCCATTCCCTCCACTCCACTCTGGCTCTAGCGCCTCTGCCTCATCCACCACCTGTGCCGGGGCGTCCCTTAGGCCTAGTTTCGCCAGGAACTCCGGGCCCTCCGTGGGGTCCTTCATAGTGAATGCCTTCCCGTTCCTCGCCACTTGTAACCCGAACGGGAAGGTCCATCTGACCGCACGTTTTGTTCGCGGAGGACCTTCGTGAAGGGGAACAGGTTGCGGCGCCTGAGCAGTGTGGCTGGGTATAAGTCCTGAAACACAAGCATTTTGTTACTCTCGAAGTCCACAGATGCCAGGGGCCGTGTTTGCCGCAGTATGGCTTCTTTTGTGGTGAAAAAGTACAGCCTTATGATAATGTCCCGCGGTTGTTCGTTCTGCACTGGGCGCGCCCGGAGGGCCCTGTGGCATCTATCGAGGGCCAGGGCGTCCCTGCTGAGGTCGGGGAGAAGGGTCTCCATCCATCTTGCGATGTAATCGTTGCAGTCTCCCACCTCCTCAGAGACCCCCCGGATCCGCAGATTGTTCCGCCTGTCACGGTTCTCTGCGTCCTCCTGCCGCTCCCACAATTCGTCTATTTGCCTCTGCAGGTCCCCCGTTCTTTTGTCTGTTTTTTTAACAACTTTTATGGTCTGGTCTACTTTTCTCTCCAGATCGTCAGTTCTTGTGCCTAGTTTTACCACATCCCGCTTTACTTCTTTTATTTCCGCCTGCAGGAGTGACTTGAGGACGTTATATAGCCTCTCAAAGTCACATCTCCTGACAGGCAGTAAAGCTTGGTTGCTGGGGCCCTCTACCTCACCTTCCAACTCAGTGTCTGTGTATGGGTTTGAAGATGGCGCCATTTCTTCCAGGCCCCCGCTTGTGCCGGCGCCGCTGAAATAAGCCCGAACATCCACCGATTTCGGCTTTTTCTGGGTGCTTGGTTTTTTCGGGGCCATCCTGGGGTGTTAAGAGAGGATGCCTGAGATAGTTGGTTGAGATAGTTTATTTTTGGGTGTTTTAAAGGTGTTTTCTATTATGCGCGGCACGGAGCTAGAAACTTATGCTGCCATCTCCGTGTCCTTCGCGCATGTGCCTCCAGTATATATATTTTGTATATTCATATTTATATTACAACATTATATATATTTTGTATATTTATATTACAACAGTATATTTATTTTGTATATTTATATTTATACTGTCTCTAATATTTTTACATACCGGAATGTTTTTCTTTACATT
Organism: Ascaphus truei; assembly: GCF_040206685.1. Lineage (NCBI taxonomy): Eukaryota > Metazoa > Chordata > Amphibia > Anura > Ascaphidae > Ascaphus > Ascaphus truei. The sequence continues at coordinate 236,893,649 of NC_134486.1, read as the reverse complement.
GTAGGGAGACAACTCTTCTGGTGGACAAAATAAGTGAGGAGAATGATGAGAAGAGTGCATTAAGGGTCAAATACACTCTGCAGGAAAATCACAATCTCACTGTATCCGAGACCAGCATAAAGAAGATGAGACGCAGCATTGGATGGAAATATGGACGTGTGAGGTTAGTACTGGACAGTACAGGAGGTAAAAGTATTGTTTAGGAAACTGTACTGTACCGCTAAAATTATTTATTCCTTGTCATTACAGAGCGTACCCCATGATAAGGGACACAAACAAAATCAAAAGAGTGGTCCAGGCCCAGGCATGGATCGACAGTGGGGAAACTTTCAGGATTGCATCTTCACTGACGAGTCTACTGTGTCGTTGGAGAGATTTGCAAGCTTTGCATTCCACAAAAAAGGCCGCATATCTTTGAAGCCGCGGCCAAAACACCCCGTGAAGCTGCATGTCTGGGGTGCCATCTCTAGGCGTGGACCAGGATGCATTGTCATCTTTGAAGGTAAAATATATCAAATATAATGTAGCCTTATGCACTGTACTTTACTAGTGTAGCCTTACTGTATGCACTGTACTGTACTATTGTGCATTTTTTTGAGCACTTTTCTTTTCTTGCTATAGGAATCATGAATAAAGCTTTCTTCCAAGACAACATTGTCCCTGAGATAGTGCAATACATCACACGCGAGTTCCCCAATGGTCACCGCTTCTACCAGGACAACGATCCGAAGCACACCGCATCAACAGCGCATATCTTTGAGCGCGGTATCAACTGGGTGAAGACGCAAGCGGAGTAAGTGCGGTAACCGTGTCTCATTTTTTCCCTAATGTTTTTACTGTGTACTGTACTGTATCTCTTAAACTAATTGTCCTTTTTTTCCAATGACAGATCGCCAGACTTCATTCCGATCGAAATGGTCGGGCATCAGCTGAAGGACCATATCCGGAAAGTGGTGAAACCCTCCAAAAAGGACGAGTTGTTGAAAGGCATAATGAGTTTTTGGAACGATGTACTCACCGTGGAACGCTGCAATAAATATATAGACCATATTGCTACTGTGTTGCCCATTGTGATCGCGCGTAATGGGCAAGCATCAGGAAAGTAGTACTGTGCTGTAGTATTGTAAGTACCGTATGATAAAGGTAAGTATGGCACAGATTTGTTCTTTCCCAATAGTCAGAGTATACAGTAGTTACAGTTTTTTTCTTTACAGAGAGAGCAGCACCAGGTTACAGTACATAGTATTTTACAGTAGTCAGAGTATACAGTAGTTCCAGTATAGACTAGTTTGACAGTACTACAGTAACTGCCTACTAACTGCTCAATTTTTTTCTTTCCAGAAAAAGCAGTACCAGCAATGTACAGTAGTACTATACATCACACAATGCCATAATACAGTACGCACATAAATGCACTAATTTTTTGTTTTCTTGTTGTTTCAGGAAAAAAGGGTGGCCTGGGGGAAGGTGGGGTGTTGTGTACAGTCGAATCTGTTTGTACAGTAAAATGTACAGTATATAAACAGCAGTAATGATGTTACACAAAACATCTCCTCTCTCAATGAACTACTGTACTCTACACAGAATGAGGAACAAGATAAAGACGGAAAAAATAATATTACTATATATATATATATAAACCATACAGAACACCTACAAGCTCATATTGAATCCCAAAATACCCACAACATATATATAAGCATATAAGTTTCACAGAGGAGTGCTACTGAGCATGGCAATATATATATTTAAAACCAGAGACATAATATAAAACACAGACAAAGCTCAGTGCACATCCAGAAAAACTTATATACGGTACAGTGCCTAAATATACATGTATGAATAACTAATAAATAAAATGGTCTTTTAGTTTAACATTTTGGCCAAATTGTTGTGAAACTTATATGCTTATATATATATTGTGGGTATTTGGGGGGTTCAATATGAGCTTGTAGGTGTTCTGTATGTTTTATAATTCTTGTTCAGCTAGTCTTTGCTGATTGGAGGGTGGCAACCTCCTATCCAATTGAAGCTCACTCCCTCCCACATTTAAATGGTTAAAAGCTCTCTCCCTGGCATCTCCAACTATCAGGGGAACTTGCCTGCATGCAGTGTGATTGTGACAAATCTATTACAGAGTGCTTTTCCTGGTAATGTACAGGTTAATAAAAGCTTCAATTAGACTTAGAACTTTTGCAACTTATATTGACAGATTTATTATAAATCATTCTTCCTGGCAATGCACAGGTTATTAAGAATCTATATTAGTGTAGGGACCCTTGAAACGTGGTCTGCCGTGTAGTTGGCTCAAGGGCTTACAACAATTTGGCCAAAATGTTAAACTAAAAGACCATTTTATTTATTAGTTATTTATACATGTATATTTAGGCACTGTACCGTATATAAGTTTTTCTGGATGTGCACTGAGCTTTGTCTGTGTTTTATGTTATGTCTCTGGTTTTAAATATATATATATATATATATATATATATATATATATATATATATATATATATATATATATAGAATCCAATGCACAGCCAGCACACCATATGCAAGTAAATAAGTTTGGTGCTTATCCCATAAAGCAATAACAGACCATACAATACCGGTTGCAACACGACATCAAGGGACAGCACGCAGGTAAGTAAATCAAAAATGTTCTATATTTGATAGAAGACACAAAAACCGACGTTTCGGTCCCCCAGTGGGACCTTTCTCAAGGTGGTGCAATTGAATGCAGTGCACAATACATATATATACCCCAAACCCCAGTGCAATTCAACAAAACCAATCACAGTTAATTAGCCTCACCTGCCTATGTGACATGCATCCACAGTATCAGCAGGTAAAGAGCATCCATTTTGAATATATTAACTCTATATTTGTTTACCTGATATGTGTTTAGGCATGCGCAAAAAGGCTCAGGAATTGCATAATGTTACTGCTGAGAGACTACATAAGTCTGCCAGACCCAGCGATATCTTGGATAACCGGAGAGCGTGCGCATGGGCTAAACTGATCTGGAGCTGATACCTGGATAGATTAACTATTTCAGGGACGTGCAAAATACACATTGTAACTGCAAGTTAAGCGAAACATGTGAAACATCTGATGTGCTCACCGTAAATGTGCAAAAAAATGTGAGGGATTAAAACATATATACACACGTGTGGATGACGTGGCTGACTGGAATCTAGGACAATATATAAATGCTGAAAGCACTCAGCCATATAACGCCTAATGCATAGTGTAAGAAATGATAATGCATTGATGACTCTATGCATCATGCGTGGAAGCGACACCTTAAAAAACCAACAATAATACATAATGCAGACAATGTCAAATAGATAAACTGGTAATAAATTAGAATACATGCTGTGTCACACTCTCAGCAAACATTGCTACAGGTGGCTCTTGACTAAAAGGGACCTGAGGTATCTGACACACTGTAATGCACCAGCATACATAAAAAGTGAAATCGTGCATCAAAGCATAATAATTTGCACAAACAAAAAAGACAGTATATAAATGCTGAAAGCACTCAGCCATAGAACGCATAATGCGTATTGTAAGAAATGATAATTATAAATGTGCATTATTCATGTTTCCCCATGTTTTACAAATATTTTCTAAATGTTTATCCAATTTCAATCTGCCAAAAGAACTTAATAAAGACTGCATTATGTATTATTCATGATTATTTTTATATTTTTATTTTTTGGTTCCTGATAAAATAAAATAAATATTTATTCACATTTCTGCTAATCATAATCATTCACCAATGAATAAGAATGAATGACAAAACAACATGAATCAGTTAATGGTTTTTTTAACTCTCAATTCTCACAATGCTGTGCAAATCGGATTTACATTTCAAAATCGAGAAGGGATTTTCCATAGCGTTACCGTAAACAAAGCCTCAAAGGGTTGGGGGGGGGGGGGTGGGGTGATTACACGCAGGCGCACTGAGGCTTTGTAGCTTGGCTATGGACGGATTAAGAACACAATGGCAATTTTCAGAAAATGAATGACTCTGTGGAGAGAGGGGGTTGGGTGACTCATGTGCAGTAAGCAGCAAGCTCCCATCTCTGAAAGGATTAGAGTACACGCAGGCGCAGTGAGGCGATTGACGCTCGGCTAGGGACAGATTAAAAACACAATGACTAACTTCAGAAAATTAATGACTCTGTGGAGGTGACTGTCGATAAGAGTTTGTGTGCGCGTGGGGGAGGGATGAAGGATTAGTCGTGCAGCAGCTCAAAGAAAGAACATACAGTACTGTACTGTAGAGTACAGTAATTTCAAAAGGCAGTTCATCATAATACTGTAATTTGATCCCTTTATCCCCCAAATACAGTACATAAAAAGCGCACAAATCAACCATGTGCAGGCAAACGCACAGATTTAATATCGTAATAACAAGATCGTTTTTGCAGGCTTGTGGATAAAATAACAGTTAAAAAATAATAATTAATTTTTTTGGGGGGCACTCAAGCAAGCTGTGGTGGGTGAAGTTACAGGCGCATAAGCAGGAATAAACTAGCTCCCATCTGAAAGAGGATTACACACAGGCGCATAGAGAGGTGATGCTCTGTGCAAATCAAATTGAGAAGGGATTTTCCAAAACGTTGCCGTAAACAAAGCCTCAAAATTCCCATCTCAAAGAGAATTACACGCAGGAGCAGTGAGGCTTTGTAACTCGGCTATGGACGGATTCAGAATACAATGACAAGATTCAGTAAATTAACGACTCTGTGGAGAGTGGGGGGTTGGGTGACTCATGCGCAGTAAGCAGCTCCCATCTCAAAAAGGATTTCACGCAGGCGCACTGAGGCTTTGTAGCTCGGCTATGGACGGATTAATAACACAATGGCAAGATTCAGTAAATTAACGACTCTGTGGAGAGGGGGCGGTTGGGTGACTCATGCACAGTAAGCAGCTCCCATCTCAAAAAGGATTACACGCAGGCGCACTGAGGCTTTGTAGCTCGGCTATGGACGGATTAAGAACACAATGGCAAGTTTCAGAAAATTAACGACTCCGTGGAATTTCAAATCCTTGAGCTAGCGTTCGTGGGGCAGGGGGATACATGTACAGCTGCATGAAGTTCAAAGCTAAAGACATACTTTAATTTCAAAAGGCAGTTCATCATAATGATACACCCCCAAATACAGTACGTAAAAAGCACACAAATCAACCATGTGCAGTCAAATGCACAGGGTCGCAGTCAAAAGCTACAACACAGATTGAATATCGTAATACAGTAAGATGGTTTTTGCAGGCTTGTGGAGAAAAAAAAATTACTAAAATTTTTTTTCTTAATTTTTGTTTGGTCACTCACTCAGGCAAGCAGTGGTGGGCGAAGTTACAGGCACATGCGCAGTAAATTCCTGCTGTCAAGCAGGAATGTGATTGAAACCAGACACACGTTCAAAGGAATGGTGTCGGAGAGATGTACTGCATTGCACAGAAGATAAGAAGTTGAAATACCCTGCAGTGCAGTTAATTATCCTGAGCGAGGGGAGAGCGCTGTATATGCAGAAATGTGACACTGTTAGAGTACTGTACACGCCTATGCGTTTCAACAATTTTCAAATGAGACATACTGTACAGCAGAACAGCACTGCAAATGCATGTATACTTTAAATATGCAAATATTTACACAGCTCGCAAACGCCCCCCTGAGTTTTTACACGACATTGCAGTATTGCAGTATTGCAGACAGCGAGAATAAAATGTTAATATCACGAGCGCGAAAATAAAGCAGTTCACTCCGGGCAAAAACGACAAAAAAACGCACCTAACCGGGATAATCTGAGAGCCGCGGATCTAGCCGACTTAGACTCAGATCGGCCGCCACTGTAGTATCTTTTGATGAAACCTTGGTGCGGCATAAAGAGTTCCTTCTGGTACCTCTAGACCACTCGGAATTTGTGTTTGAGCTTCAATGATTTTTTCGAGAATATCAAATGAGTTGGCTTGTTTCAGGGTTTCAAAGGACAAGAAGGCCTGCAGAGGCCATACAGATGGGTCAGCTCCCTTCTTGGTAAGGGCAGTAATGGGAGCCACAGTGGTAGAAAAATTTCGGATGAATTTCCTATAGTAATTGGAGAAGCCCAAAAAACACTGGATGGCTTTGTGAGAGTTGGGCTGAGGCCAATCAAAAACAGCCTTAAGTTTTTCAGGGGCCATAGAAAATCCTTTATCTGAAATTATATAGCCTAAGAAGGCAGAAGAGGCTTGATGAAAAAGACATTTCTCGATCTTAGCGTAGAGATTATTGACACGAAGGCGAGCGAGAACGAGCCTGGTATGCTGGACATGATCTTGAAGATTTTTAGAAAAAATGAGGATATCGTCCAGATAGACAGTTACGAAAGAGTTGAGGACATCACGGAAGATATCATTCATAAAATCCTGAAAAACAGCAGGAGCATTGCATAAGCCGAAAGGCATTACAAGATACTCGTAGTGGCCACTTCTGGTTTTGAAGGCAGTCTTCCAATCATCGCCTTCTCGGATGCGAACAAGATTGTAGGCTCCTCGGAGGTCTAGCATAGAATTTTTTTTTGCCCCTTGAAGCCTATCAAAAAGTTTGGAGATCAGCGGAAGGGGGTACCGATTCTTGACTGTGATGAGATTAAGCCCTCGGTAATCAATGCATGGTCTCAGGGATCCGTCTTTCTTCTTGACAAAAAAGAAACTGGCACCAGCGGGGGAAGAAGAATTATGAATGAATCCTTTTTCAAGGTTTTCTTTGATGTATGCTGCCATGGCTTCAGTTTCAGGGAGAGACAAGGGGTAGGATTTACACTTAGGAAGAACAGCGCCGGGTACCAGATCAATGGGGAAATCATAAGGTCTGGGAGGAGGTAGAACCCCTGATTGTGTCTTGCTAAACATGTCGATGAAATCCGCATATACGTCAGGAAGAGCGGAGTCATTAGTCGGGGGTGTTTCCACTCCCGCGAGATATGTGGTAGGAGAAATGACCGGCAATGGTGAGGAGTATGACTCTGGCTCCCACTGGATTGTCTTGCCATCCCTCCAATCAATGCGTGGGTTGTGCTGCTGGAGCCAGGGTAATCCTAGGATAACAGGAACGGCGGGAGAGTGCATCACGTCGAAGGATATGATTTCGGTATGAGTACCGGTAGAAAGGGTGAGAGGAAGAGTCTCTAACGTGATGAAGGCAGGTTGCAAAGGACGAACATCAATAGCCTCAAGGCCAATCAGCGACTTCTTGGCGATGAGCGGGATCTTGTTATGAGTAGCAAAATCTTGATCCACAAAGTTACTACCGGATTCTGAATCAAGAAAAGCGGCGGTGGTTACGAGAAAATTCGGGCCTTCAAGCGAGACTGGAAGCATAATTTAGATAAGATAGGGTGAGAAGATATTGACCCCAAAATGAGTCCTTCTTGCCCCATTGGTCGTGTTTGTTCTTTGGGCCTTGTAGACGGACGTTCACAGAGGTACACAATTGGAGTCGTTATAATGTGAAATTATAATAGGCTTTATTGTGCCTTTTCCTTTTCATCAGGAAATTATCCAAACACAGGGGGGAACAAAGCTTCCATTCACTTGGGAGTATTTCTAGTGAAATCCTTGCAATTAGTTCACATCTCCATTAGTTAAGCATTTCTCCCATCCCAAACACATAGCATGAAAATAAGCAGATATAAGCAGCCTCTTAATAATGAAAGTCTTATCTGTTTATCAGCTGTAGAGTAAGCTTCTCTGCTCTCCTGGAACCGCACCCGTGCGTGCACAGAAAAATATCAGCATCCAGGTTTAGAAGTCTTATTGGGTGTCTTGCAATCAGCTCTGCTGTGTGGCTGGCAGAACTCAAGACATTGTGGTGTCTACAAAGGTCAGTTCTCAGTCAGAGCTAAAGAGAGTCAGTCACTTCCTGTCTCAAAGGCAGGATTTTTGTAAACAATCTAATCAGGCAGGTGGTGTTTAGTAATTAACTACCACACTGCTAGATTAAAGGAACATTACTGAACAGGGATAAGTCCCCTGTTACATACCTCCCCTGTTTGTGGGAAGCTCGGGCTTACCATGGCCAAAGCCCATCCTTCCACTCTCATTCTAGATATCTCTGTGACTTGAATGAGAGTGGATGGAGGAAGAGAACCCTCTGTCCCGCTGGGATTGGAGCCCTTTCTCCAGTTTATTTTTGTCTCCTCCCGAAGATGCTTGAGATCAGCACTCCTCAGTCGAGCGAGGAGGACTTTTTCCACGTAAGGTCTTTTTATCGCGTACGCGGTCTTGAGATTTCTGTTGCGTCGGGCACTCCTCTATTTGGAGACAAAGTGTATGGCAACAGTTGTAGAGCAGTTAGGACTAGCCCTTAGAGTTTTCTGCTCCTGAAGTGGTCTTTCTGCAGCTTCTCCACACCCCGGAGTCGCCAGTTCAGCTTCTTCAGCTAAGGATTCTTCTGGCTTTGATTCTGCACTCCTACCTCTGTTTGTTGCCTGTTGGGCAGCTGTAGGTTTGGCTAGTGCTTTCTTTAGTGGCTCAAACTTCGTAATTTTGTTTTGAAGTTGCGTGGAGTCCCCAACTCTCACTGTACCCTTGTCCTTACGGGCATTAGTTACTGTGGGATACTGGTGCTTGGGCAGAGCCAATACCTTTTTCCATATTGGAGGAATCTGTATCAGAGTCTCCTTCATTTTCTGGAGCTCTGTAATTTTTGTCGTCAAGGTTGCCGCTGCGTCTGTTTTCTCCTTGGTGTACTGACTCAAGGGAATGGAACAGTCTCTCTTTCTCTCCAGCTCTTGCTCCAGTTTCTGAGCCTTCTCACGCTCCCTCTCATACAGAGTCACCTGGTATCGAAGCTCCGCTTCCAACGATGCTCTGAAGACATGCAGCGTGGCCTTTAGCTCCTCATACTGCTCTGTGGGGACGTACTGGGTACTGCAGCGCTTGTACCTCTTTAGCAGCCTGCAGTTTTTCTTCCTGTAGCGTTTGCTGCTTCTCCTCAGCATACTGGAGGTGTGTACGCAGACCTTGCAGTTGGTTCTGAAGTCGGTGCTCTGCGTCAAACTTTTCCTTGACTTCTTCTGCTAACTGAAAATTTTCTTCTTTCAGTTTTAAGTTTTCTCTTTTTAATCTTGAACTTTCTCCTTTTTCAGTCTCTGTATTCTTCAGGGCTGCTTTGCAGTCCTCCTTCCATTTACGCACATCTGCTTTGAGAATGACAATCTCCTGCCGTGAGACTTCCTTCTCTAGGTTGAGGGTCTGAAGCTCCTTCTGAGAGACTTTGAGAACTGTACCAAGATTACCAATAGTTTCTTTAGCAATGTCCAGCTACTCAGTGAGACTGTGTAGTTCCTTCTGGAAACTTCCAGGTCTGTGCGGCAGCTGTTGGTCTCATGATGTGAGGCATCAAGCTCTATACGAAGAGTGTGAACCTCTTGCTGGAAGACTGTCATCTGCTTCAGTGCCTCCTCATACTTCCGCTTTAGCGTAGCCACCATTTTAACAGATTGGCTCTGCTTTTCATCCATGGCGTAGATAGTAGCCTTTGCAGTATCTAGCTCAGTCTTGAGATCCTCCAATTCGGTCTTGGCCGCAGAGTAAATTGTGCATATTTTTCCAAGAAATTCTCGTCTGCCGAGAGAAACTATGACGTGGGTAACAGGGAACTTCTGGCCGTGAAGATGGCTCTTCAAGAGTGGAGACACCTGCTGGAGGGGTCAAAAGAGCCGTTTACTATTCTCACGGACCACAAGAACCTTCTTTACCTAGAGAACACTCGACGCCTTGGTCCACGACAGGCTCGTTGGGCTCTTTTTTTTTCTCGATTCGATTTTCACCTGTCCTATATTCCCGGGACCAAGAACGTAAAGGCAGACGCACTCTCCCATATACATTCTTCTGAAGAGAGGCCAGAGGAATCGTTGGAGACTATCCTTCCACATGAGAGGATTCCCAAGGACTTGGTCGTTCCCGACAACAAACTCTTTGTACCATCCAAATTTGTTCCTGAGGTCCTGTTTTGGGGTCATTCCTCTAAATCTGCAGGTCATCCAGGTTTTAAGAAGACTACTGATCTCATTCGTCGGAATTTCTGGTGGCCAAGGATGTCTCAAGATATTCTGGAGTTTACCCGCGCATGCCCCACGTGCGCTCAAAGCAAGACTCTCCGTCAAAAGCCTCAGGGTTTTCTGTTACCCTTTCCAGTTCCCGACCGCCCCTGGTCCCACATTTCTATGGACTTCATCGTGGAGTTGCCCAGGTCCAGAGGAATGAACACTATCTTGGTGGTCGTGGACAGGTTCTCGAAGATGTCCCATTTCATTCCACTTAAAGGATTACCCACCTCCCCCGCCCTTGCTGATATCTTTACGGAGCAGATTTTTCAGATTCATGGGATCCCTTCGTCCATTGTTTCTGACAGAGGTTCTCAGTTCGTATCCAAATGTTGGAGAGCTTTCACGAAGAGATTGGGCATCTCTTCTTCCTTCTCTTCCGCCTATCATCCTCAGTCCAATGGACAAATGGAGAGAATCAATCAATCCCTGGAGAAGTACCTGAGATGTTTTATGATGATGTTTTATGATGATTTCCAGGATAATTGGGCTCAACTTCTCTCTTGGGCAGAGTATGCCGTCAATTCTGCAAAAAACGAGTCCACCCGGGAGTCACCCTTCTTTATAAATTATGGGTTCCACCCTCCCTGTCTTCCCATCCCCAACATTCCTTCTGGAGTACCAGCCGTAGATGAACGCATTTCTTCCCTCCAAACCGCATGGTCCAGGATTCAGTCTACCCTTCTCAACTCCTCCAGCAGATCGAAACTACAGGCCGATCGGGATTTGGTATGGCTCTCCTCTAGGAATATCCACCTCAAGGTACCATCTCCTAAACTGGCACCTAAGTTCCTGGGACCCTTCCCTATTTGTGAACAAATCAATCCTGTGGCATTCCGGCTCCAACTACCACCCAGTATGAAGATTCCCAATGTCTTTCATGTGTCCCTCTTAAAACCATTCATCTCCAGTCACTTCTTTCCGGATCAGACTCGTAAACCGGATCCCATTACTGTACAAAATAACGAGGAATACGAACTTCACTCTCTTTTGGATTCTCGCCTATCCAGGGGTCAGCTCCAGTTCTTGGTGCAGTGGAAGTGCTTTGGCCCTGAAGAGAGATCCTGGGTACCTTCAAAGGACAATTAAGTCCTTCAGGAAAAAGTTTCCAGAGAAACCGTTCTTGGACCGTCCTGAGGCCGTTCCTGAAGAGGGGGGTACTGTCAGGAATCGGCGTTCTCCTCGTTTCCCACACGGAGCACTCCCTCTCCGCAGGGAGCCCCTGGACACACAAAACAATCCTGCCTTACCGGCCTCCACGGCTCCTCGCCCCTGCCGCCGTCGCGGGATCACTCCCCTCGACGATTCCTCTGCTCAGCGTCGGGCGCCCCCACGCCCTCCTGCACGCACACCTACACGGACGCCAGCCCCAGACGTTATGTGCATGCATTCCCAGCTTACAGAGCACACGCCTAACAGAGCACTTTTAACCACTGCTCCAGCAGTGAGGCGTCGCCCCCAAGCATCACACAGTTCCATGCAAATCAAGGATTACACTCAGCTGGGCTGTAACACCTCCCTCCTATCAGGGAAGACTCCTTGCAGTCCTCCAGGCCTGCCCCCTTTTCCCATTGGCCTGCCCAGCTTTATTATGCCTGTGCTTCCCATCACTCGCCGCTCGACATAGTCTCTGTATGGAAGCATTTGACTACTCTCTCAGTGACTCCTCAGGTATAGACGCGGATTGGACGACTACCCCCTCTGGCTCTCGACTTCGGCTCTACTTGGAATTCGTAACTTCTGGCATCCCTGTAACACGGCTTATACCTTCGATCATCCGCAACTGTCCTATCCCTGATCCTGGCAACGGCAATAACTACTCCTCCTCTACTACCGGTACCGGCAAGTATTGTCTTCATTACTATACCTGGCATGGCAACACTAACACCACACTCCGGACACGCTCCCTTTGCTGCGGGTGCGTGTATCCCTATGTCCCACCTCAGCACAGGGGACGGGTCTGGTCTGCGGGCAGCACCGGCGTAACAGTATTATGGCATTATATAGCGCTGTTTCACACCATCTTTTTTTGTAATTAGTATTATGGCATTCACACTTCACACTTTGGGTGTCTGTTTTTGCTCCCAAGATATATATAGGCAGACTTTTTTACTTGCAGAAAAAAAACATTCTTTCATTCCCGGCAGGGTGACTCAACATTCAGCAATTGGTTTTGAAAAAACCTTTTACACAGTTCAGAAATCGCTTTTTCCCCCTACAGGGCAATTTTACACTCAGCATTGGTTTGCTTAAAATTCCCCTGCTTCAGCACAGTCTTGTATAAATTTTCACACTTTTCTGCATATACTCCATTCACAGCTGGTAGTCCTATGCGGTGTGGCAACCTTTTTCTGCAAAATCAGTACCACTCGTGGGTCACCATCTGTATTCACTGCTTCAGCGAAACTTTTGAAAACAACAAACACACATCCCTTTCCAAGGGCTGACTCACTTCTTGAACCCTGACTATGGCTGAAAGGCAAAGACCCCTATTTCAATTACCATATTACACTTTGTGATAGGCAAAATAAGGTTTAGCTACTTCAGCAGTCTCTTCTGTGTTTTTGTAAGTTTTCAGTGGTGTGTATCACTTTAATTCCGATCTCTGCTGCATGAGGTTTTTTTTTTTTTTTTTCTCAGACTGTTTGTAGGCAAAAAGCATTAAAAAAAATTCACATAAAAATCTCTGGTCCTTTTTAACTACAAAGACACCTCTTGTCCCACTTCTGACACCAAATGTAGACGAACGTTCACAGAGGTACACAATTGGAGTCGTTATAATGTGAAATTATAATATGCTTTATTGTGCCTTTTCCTTTTCATCAGGAAATTATCCAAACACAGGGAGGAACAAAGCTTCCATTCACTTGGGATTATTTCTAGTGAAATCCTTGCAATTAGTTCACATCTCCATTAGATAAGCATTTCTCCCATCCCAAACACATAGCATGAAAATAAGCAGATATAAGCAGTCTCTTAATAATGAAAGTCTTATCTGTTTATCAGCTGTAGAGTAAGCTTCTCTGCTCTCCTGGAACCGCACCCGTGCGTGCACAGAAAAATATCAGCATCCAGGTTTAGAAGTCTTATTGGGTGTCTTGCAATCAGCTCTACTGTGTGGCTGGCAGAACTCAAGACATTGTGGTGTCTCCAAAGGTCAGCTCTCAGTCAGAGCTAAAGAGAGTCAGTCACTTCCTGTCTCAAAGGCAGGCTTTTTCTAAACAATCTAATCAGGCAGGTGATGTTTAGTAATTAACTACCACACTGCTAGATTAAAGGAACATTACTGAACAGGGATAAGTCCCCTGTTACAGGCCTTAAAAGACAAAAACGTACAGTATGCTCCGGAGATCCACAGTAGTAGCAAAGACCTTCATTTCGGCGGTGAGCCCTTTCGGCAGTCCTGTCAGGGGTTCTATAGGCAGTCCTGTCGGTATTACGGAACTCTTGACTGGTGATCTGCATGGTTCTACAGCCTCTGGAGCAGGGTGAATAGCCAGGAAGGATCATGGAAGAATAGGATCAGGAGACAAAAATCTGGGGCGCTGGCGTCCATGACGTCGCTGTTGAAGGCGCTGATCCACTCGTATACATAGTGTGATCAATTCCTCCATTTCCTGGGGCCTGGGCTGGACTGCAAGTTCATCCTTTACAGAATCGGCCAATCCTTGCCAAAACACAGCAATAAGGGCTTCTTGGTTCCAATGCGTCTCCGCTGCTCCGGTCCAGAATTCGAATGCGTATTTGGCTACGGACCTACGACCCTGAGACAATTGAAAAAGGGAAGCAGCGGCAGTATCTCTGCGGGCGGGAATATCGAATACCTGCTGGAATTCTTGGAGGAAGAGCTGGAAATCCTGGGTGAGGTCCGCACGCAACTCCCAGATGGGAGAGGCCCATGCCAAGGCATCCCCTGTTAAAAGAGAGTAAGCATATGTTACCAGACCACCAAGGTATCTCCAACTATCAGGGGAACTTGCCAGCATGCAGTGTGATTGTGACAAATCTATTACAGAGTGCTTTTCCTGGTAATGTACAGGTTAATAAAAGCTTCAATCAGACTTAGAACTTTTGCAACTCATATTGACAGATTTATTATAAATCATTCTTCCTGGCAATGCACAGGTTATTAAGAATTTATATTAGTGTAGGGACCCTTGAACGTGGTCTGCCGTGAAGTTTGGCTCAAGGGCTTACAACAATTTGGCCAAAATGTTAAACTAAAAGACCATTTTATTTATTAGTTATTTATACATGTATATTTAGGCACTGTACCGTATATAAGTTTTTCTGGATGTGCACTGAGCTTTGTCTGTGTTTTATGTTATGTCTCTGGTTTTAAATATAAATTGCCATGCTCAGGAGCACTCCTCTGTGAAACTTATATGCTTATATATATGTTGTGGGTATTTTGGGGGTTCAATTTGAGCTTGTAGGTGTTCTGTATGTTTTATAATTCTTGGGCTCTGCATAATGTCACGCTATGCAGCCCGCAGACCAGACCAGTCCCCTGTACTGAGGTGGGAAGTTGAGTATACACACCGACAGCAGAGGGAGCAGGTCCCGGATGTGGTTGTAATGTGGCCAGGCGTGGGTTAAGATTCAGAATAGTCGTTGTACTTGCCGAGTTCAGGAGTATAGAGAGTTTCGTTGTAAAATCCGTTTCCGTGTCCGAGGGTCTGAGAGGTAAGAATCGTGATGGGTAAGCCGAAGTCGGGAGCCAGAGAAGGTAGTCAGAAAAGCCGGTACAAATCTGCAGGAGTAAAGACAAAAGGGAGCACAACACAGTTTCCAGGCTACACAGAAAGCAAGGAGCTATGCAGAGCAAGGAGGAAGTGACAGAGCAGGGTATTTAAAGCGGTATCCACCAATCCGGACGGGGGCGTGACGAGGAGAAGCTCCTGGGAGGCTGGGAGTAACAGGGCTCAGCTGAGAGTGCAGGGGGCGTGGCAAGGACTCCCACGCTGAGCGGGGGCGGAGGCAGGCATGGTACACGTGTTTTAAGTGCCAGGGATAGATGCACGCTCTGTAACACCGGTGCGAGAATCCAAGATGGCGGCCGTGGCTTGAGTAGCGGTAAGTACAGCGTGGCGGCAATGGTAGCGATGGGGGGCAGGGGCAGCGGCAGCTGGTAGTGGGTAAGGAGGGGTCACGTCGCAGGGGACGTGGCCCCCGATTCCTTACACCCAGTCTATGTCTGGGTAATTAAAATCATCCATTATGCAACCATGACCTAATTTTGATGCCGTCTCCATTTGCAAAAGTATTTTAGCTTCATCAATCTCACAGATATTTGGTGTTTTATAGGATATCCTTACAAACGGTTTCTTTATACTTTTACCTCCACTGCTAATTTCTTTCCACAAAGTCTCTACATTTTCATCATTCCCTTCATAAACATCTTCCCTTATAATAGGTTTTAGATCCGGTTTAAAATATAAACATACTCCACCTCCTCTTCTATTTGCTCAATCTTCCGAAAAAGGGAATAACCCTCTAAATTTACTGCCCAGTCATAAGTTACATCCCACCATTTTCAGCAATGCTTATGATATCATACTGCTCCTTTGCAGCTATTAATTCAAGCTCCCCCAACCTGTCAGGCTTCTTGCATTAGCAAGCATGCAGTTAAGTTTTTTTTCAGCCTGTACTATTATCTTATCTTCTCCTTCCTTTCTGCGCCAACTTGGTTTAGTTTTTTGAAGTTTTCTAGTATTATCTGTATTTACTATGAGTGTCTCGCTGCTTGTCAAACTTGCACTTGCCCCCATTCTACCTCCATAACCCCTTGTTTCCTCATCTATTCTATTTAGTTTTTTATATAGTATCATTTTTTTTTTGCACCGGGCAACTTGTCTTTGACTCAACACACTTTGGCTCATTGACACAAATGGATGCAACATGAATGCATCACCTTACCTTTAAAAAGCTTTGTGCAGCTCTTGAATATAATAGGTAGGTAAGTCGTGTGAATACATGGAATGAATAATTATCCAAAAAACAAATCAGGGATACAACTTTGGAGCTGGAGCAACATCAAAAGGGAGACATTATTGATATAATGAAATGGATTACATTCTCTAAGGGGACTATTCTAGTAGCCTTCGTTAAAAATTTGCTGGGCCGGTTACGCTGCCAGTTGTTTTCAGCATTGCTACACTGGCGACACACTTTATTCGAGCTCGGCTAGTCCCACGAATTCGGGTATACCCGGGTGTATTGAGGTTTGTGACTGTTTTCTGCCCGAGTGCATTGAGGTATTTTCCATGCAGGGATTGAAGCATTTTATTCCCGCTGGCTGCAATACTGCACAGTATATATATATATACTGCATTACAATTCATGAATTTATGCCATCTGGTAGACACGCGAAGCATTGCAGCCTATTAAATCCTAATCATTATCATTTAACAGATCAGCCGCCCGTCAGCCAGGCATGAACCCAGGCTGGGAAGGCAAACACAACGGGGCTTGTCAGAGGTGAGGAGCGGCGCATTCCAGGTATCTGCCAGGTACATACTGGGTATTTGCTCGAATAAAGTGTGTCGGTGCAGTATCACAGTATGCATAAAGCCTCAAATACCTGCAATAGTAAAATGTCCAAAACTGGCGAGGAGCCAGCGACGTGATGTTCGCCTCTCTTGAAAGGGCTTACCCGGCAATCTGCAGCGATCTGGCCCAGCTGCATAGAGAACTGGAGAGAGAGAGCCGCGTCTCCCTGCGCATATCTCGTCAGTGATCACAGGCTTTAAATACATTTTTAGTTCTAGTGTACGTGAGCAGGGGGTCTCCGGAGCAGAACCACGTTGATTTCTTGTCCGAGGACCCCTGCTTCCCAAGATACAGGACCCGTTATGGGGTGCCGGTATCTCCTATGCACACTAGTACAATTTTTTTTATTAAAACAGCTGTATTACCTTAGTGGCCAGCTGCTAAGGCAATGAAAGGGTTAACTACCAGTGCCTGTTTTATTGTGGGAAGCAGGGGTGAGTGATGGTGTTATTTGGCCCTTGGTGGGTGTTTAGGCCTTGCGGTGGTGGGGAGGGGGGGTTGTGTGGAGGTGGGAGTTGTGGGGGGGGGGGAGTTGTGGGTGGAGTTAACTCCTTCATTATCTTTAGCCGTTTGGGGTTACAATAATTTTATTGATGTGTAGTTGAGGCTTTTTAGTTCTATTATTGTTTGGTTTTTAGCAGCTTGTTTATTTCTTTAATTGTTGTGTATTGTTATGCTTCATTGTTTTAATAGGTTGGCCATTGACTTCTATAGTGGCTTATCATGCCCATATTATATGAGCATGATGTACAACTGTGCCAATCAATTGGTAGAGGGTGGGTATAGTGGCCCTTGGGTGGGTGGTTAGGCCTCCCGGGTGGGTAGTGGGGAAGGGTGGGTTAACCCCTTAATTACTATTGCAGTTATTAATTGCCAAGGTGATTAAGGGGTTAGGGGCCATTATATTGTATCTTTTCATGTACTCTTGCTGGCAATGGAGGACATGGACCTGGAGTATACTGATGAGGATGCCCTTCATGATGGCAGGGGTAAGTAGAAAGTTTTATTTACATTATTTATGCTGGCTGGCTAAGTTTTAATTTTGAATGGGCAAATTAGCTATTATCCATATCTGGATAATAGTTATTTTTTGTCAATTTCTGTACTGTATGTGTTAGATAAGGGTTGTTGGGGGTATGAGGGTAGAGGAGGTGGGTAGTAGGGTTGTTGTGTGCATTTTTTTTTATTGTGGGTAAAGAAATTGGGTGAAGGGGGTAGTACAACCAAGGATGATGTTTAAGCCTAATGGGTGGTAGCGGGAGGGGTTAACCCCTTCATTACCATAGTGGTATTGACCCCTAAAGTAATGAAGGGGTTAACTCTACCTGCAAACCCCCCCTCCCCACAAGGCCTAAACACCCACTATTGGCCAAATACCACCTTCACCCACCCCCGCTACCAACAATAAATATGGCACTGGTAATTAACCCCTTCACTGCCTTATCGGTTAGCCGCTGAGGTAATGAAGTTGCCTGTAAATGCATTTTTATTGCATGGGATTCATGCCGGGGGGTCTCTGGTGCTGCATTTAATGGGTATCAGCTCCTGAGACTCCCTGCATCAATCCGATGCAGGAATTGTTTTTTTTTTTTTTCGAAGTCCTCTCTCGCCGCCTTCTCAGCAGCTTCTCCCCAGCCTCACACCAACTTTTACTGGCGTGAGGATTTTGGGGGAAACTCACCATTTTAGAGCTGCGATTAGCCTCTATAAACTACTCAAACCTACTAGAATTACACGAGTTTCAAAACATGCCGATAAGTCACCCGGCGATGTGTTTTGGATAGCAACAAAAAATGGTGATTCATGCCTTTATCGCTCACTTATCGAGCCTTTCTGAATAGAAGTAGGCATTTTGGCTGAAAAGGCCTCGATATGTGGGTTATCGATGCTACTAGAATAGGCCCCTAAATATTTAAGGGAATAGAAATTGCACGTACACTGTATCTGACTTTACTTATTTGTTTCTTTGAGGAGGTAAGTAGGAATTTACACCTGGGCAAAGCAGTTGATGTTGCCTACTTAGAGTTTGCAAAAGTTTTTGATATGGTGAAAACTGGTTGAAGGATAGACGGTTGTCCTAAATGGAACATTTTTTTAGGTTGGTCTAAAGTTGTGGAGTACCTAAATGTTTGGTACTGTGGTCACTTCTTTTAAACTTGTTTATAATTACCTGGAAGTTGGCATAGAGAGCAATGTCTCAATCTGCGCTGTTGACATTAAATAGTGAGTTAGTAAAATTAGAGCGGATGTATTTTTTCTCCAGAAGGACTGGAATAAACCAGAAACTTGGGCAGGTAAATGTCAGATAAGGTTAAAACAGGATACATACAAATTAAATGGGGCATAATGGATAAGGATTTACAAGTGCTTGTAGACAGCAAGCTTAGCAATAGTGCCCAATGTCAAACAGTAGCGGCAAAGGCAAATAAGATCTTATCTTGCATTAAACCAGGTATGGATTGAAGGGAAGGAAACATAATTAGGCCAATGGATAAATCATTAGTAAGGCCACACCATACATCTGGAGTACCGATTTGTGCACCACTCCATATAAAAGGCATTATGGAACTAGAAAAAGAACAGAGAAGAGCCACCAAATGAATAAAGGGGATCGACAATTTGATATGTGGAAAGGCTAGCTAAATTAGATTTGTGTACATTAGAAAATAGGGGATATGATAAGTATATACAAATATATTCAGGGTCAATTCAAATTCAAGGATCTTTGAAAATAACTATTCATCCCAAGGATAGTACAAACGACACAGATACATCCCTTAAGGTTGGAGGAAAAGAGATTTCAGCTGAAACAAAGGTTTTTGTACAATATGTAATTTCTCTATAAAAGGACTTGGATAAATAGGAAACTTGGGCAGGTAAATGGCAGGTGAGGTTTAATACAGATAAATGTAAGGTTATACATTTGTGAATCAAGAATAAACAGGCTACATAAAAATGGGGAGGAGGGGGGACTGAGAGTGGAGTGGGAGTAAGAGGAGTGTGTGAGAGAAGTGTAAATGGGCAAACCAGGAGTGGCATAATAGAAGTTGGCCTGAGAGGTGTAGGCGTGGGAGTGGATGTGGGTGGAATGTGAGTTGCCATCAGAGGAGTGTAAGTAAGCGGAGTGGGGAAGAGAGGAGTTGATGTTTGAGGAGTGGGAGAGAGAGGAGTCAAAGGGTGAGGAGTGGGGTAGAGATGACTGGAGGGGTCAGGAGTGGTGGAAAGAAGAGGAGTGGAGGTATAACTGGGGTATTAGAGAGGAGGGGCAGAGTTGGTCAGCAAGCCCAGAGGGTGGTCAGAGTTAGACAAATGTAGGTGAGTCCAGCAGGGGCTGGTAGGAACAGAGCCTGCTAGAGGGTTTTACTAGAAGGCAGTAGGGAATAGGGACAGTAAGCAAGAGAGCTCTGTAAGCTCTGACCATTAGTCTCCAGGTGTTGTGTCATCGCCTTGCGAGACATCTGTGCCATCTCTCAGGGGTTCACAACACTAAATTCATCCAAGAGGAGAATGAGGTCCTGGTGAATCATGTTGGGTGCCACTATGTCAGGTTCTATGGTCAGTAAGAACACCAATAACAGAAGTAAATTGTTCAAAATAATGTTGCATTTTAAATATATAAAGTAAAAAACTATTTTGAATACGTTAACACTAACATTTACCTTAAAAAGACTTGCATCATGTAACTCATTGGTGGCCAAATTTTTTTATTTGTGGCCATGCCACATTTTTCACAGCCACACCATAATAAATATACTAAATGGGGAGTCATGCTACCCCCCAACCCCATCCCCCTCTTCTTAGTGGTTCTATATCCCTGACACATTGTCTTGGGAATTTTTATAGAAATTTTACTTCATACTGTACACAATTCACTGTCTAAACCTAGAGTAACCTATATACATGATATCAAAATGTATGTTCCTACCATAGCGAAAACCAAAATCTCTGAGAAGAATCTGGGAGGACTGTGCCAATGTAGCATTTCCCATTGGCTAATTCATATTAGCTCACCCGGCTTTTGGAGCCGGCTTGGCACGCCTCCTCCTCAGACGTGAGCAAAGAGAAGAGCCGCCGAGGACCAGACCATATGGTGATTTGAGTCGATGACATGAGGGCGGGCTTTTCAAAGTTGCTCTGTCATGAATAGTAGAGCAACCGGCTTTGTTTCTGAGGCTTGGAAAGTCTGCCCTGCAGAGACAAGTCAAGCATCAGGACCAAGTTTTGAAAATCGAACATAGCGGTCGCGGCTAAGCTTTTTAACCAAAAAGAGGACCAGGAAGCAGGGAGGGATATCCCAGTCAGGGTAAGCCTTCTGAAGCAGGCGCCCAGCAGCTATTTGAGGCTAGATTTCGACCCCAGACCACCAGTAAGTGTGTTTTCTCCTGTGTATTGTGTTCCTTGTTCTATGAATTTTATCTGAATAATCTCAATTTTATTCCACTACTGTGTTCTACCTAGTAAATGATCCCAGTTTGAAGTTGTTAAAAGTCGTGGTCTCCAGTGACAGCCTTTTTTCTGGTGGTAGCGGTGGAATCATTAGGCGAATCCTTGCGAGGACTCATAGCCCAAAGACGGTCTTGCAGTTACAAGACCTTAAAACTAAGTAGTGCCAGACACCCGGTACACAAGAAACAGGGGATACCACTGTTCCTTTTCCCAGTAGCTTATCCAAGAAAGAAAGAAGATGTACCAAAAAGCCGGACGGTTCAGAACCTGGGAACGTGCTGCAGTTGTGGCTTGGTGTGAGAACTTTGGACTACCGACAGCTGACCGGGCAAAGGCTCAGCTCAAGAAGGATCTCAAGTTGCATGAAGCCCGTATGGCTTCCCCAGTAGACACGGGGGTACCCATGAGGACATAGAGGAGGAGGAGGAGGGGATAGGCGAGGATGAGCCCGTGCCACTGCCTGTAATAGCCCCAGTGGATAGTGGTACCCCTTCAGCCGACCTTGCAGCTCTCATCAGGGCTCTGGGAGTTGAGCTACATTCGAGCAGAAGTTGCAGCTTGTGCAGATAAGCATAAAAATGGGTTTATGGCACATAACCAAAGAGAGTGAGTCAAAATAGAGTATAAAAAATTATTTTATTAGAACCACATTAAAACAACGGAGGTCTAGCAACCCTCCTACGCGTTTCGTGTGGATACACACTTTATCAATAATCCTTGATAAAGTGCTTGTCTGCACGAAACGCGGAGGAGGGTGGCTAGACCTCCATTTTTTTATGTGGTTCTGGCAAAATAATTTTTTATACTCTATTTTGACCTACACTCTTTGGCTGTGTGCCATAAACCCATTTGTTTGCTCATCTATATTGCACCATTGGTTTGAGCTTAATGGAAATATGTGTTAATTCAATTTCTAACTGGCAACAGTTGTTTGGAGGTAGGTGGACCCTCCTCCCAGAGCTCACCTATCCCCACCTTTTTAACTTGGGAGGTTTTTACATTTTACTTTATGAACAGGACTTACTATGGTTGTTTCCCCTCATACAGAGGTAAAAGTAAAGGTTCACAGTTTAGTGTTAGGACCTGCAAAATGTGGTTATTCCTTGACGTGGTATGCAGGCTTATGATGCTTTGGCCAAAGGGTTTAACTAAATAACCAAGAAAAATATTATTATTGAAGTACTTACACTTTATACTTATTACCATATGTTTTGTCAATTGGATGTAGCATTGGGCTCCACTGTCTTTTGTTGTATACATTTACCACGCTCTGTAGCTCTCCTTTTGACATAAATATATATATATACAGATGCAGCGGCCGTTATTTGAACAAATCACTGAGTCGTTTTCGGGTGCACTGTTGTACTCCACGCGGCATTAACGCGGCCAATTGCCACAGGCACACGTGTTTATTGCGGTTGCTTTTTTTTAATTTCATGGATTGTGTGCAATTAAATTAATGAATTGTAATGAGTACAGTACTGTGCTACTGTACTACTGTGTCAGTTTCAGGTGTTTAAAAAACAGAATACTAAAATGCCATTTTCTGCACTCGCGTCTTAAGGCGGAATGGCTGGAAGAAATCCTGCGCCATGATGTGGGTATTCCGAGGTATACAACGCGTGAAGTGTTCGAATAACGGCTACTGCATCTGTATGAAGGGGTGGGTATAAAGGTTTGAGCTTAATGGCACTGTGTGCGAAAGAGGACCAGGAAGCCGGGCGGGATATCCCAGTCATGTTTAGCCTTCCGAAGCAGGCGCCCAGTACTATTTGAGGCTAGTTTTCAACCCCAGACCCCCAGTAAGTGTGTTTTCTCCTTTGTATTGTGTTCCTTGTATGTATCTGCGGATTTTATCAGAATAAACTACATTTTATTCCACTACTGTGTTCTGCCTAGTGAATAATCCCAGTTAGAAGGTGTTAAAAGTCCTGGTCTCCAATGACAGGCTTTTTTTCTGATGGTAGCGGTGGGATCATTAGGCTTTGGGCTAGAATCCTTGTATGGACTCATGGCCCAAAGACGGTCTTGCAGTTACATGACCTCAAAACTAAGTAGGGCCAGACACAAGGTGCACAAGAAACAGGGTATACTACCTTGTCCCCATAGCTTAGCCAAGAAAGAAAGATGACCCACAGAGCAGGACGGTTCAAAACCAGGAACGAGCTGCAGTTTTGGCTTGGTGCAAGAACTTTGGACTACCGACCGCCGGCCGGACAAAGGCTCAGCTCGAGAAGGATCTCGAGTTGCATGAAGCCTGTACGGCTTCCCCAGTAGTCATGGGGGTACCCATGGCTACTCCGGTCCAGGATGTGATTCTGGACATAGAGGAAGAGGATGAGGAGGAGGGATGGGCGAGGATGAGCCCGTGCCACCACCCATAATAGTGGATAGTAGAACCCTTTTATATATATATATATATATATATATATATATATATATATATATATATATATATAAATAAATATATATATACATAAATATACAGAAATAAAAAAACAGCGCTAAAATAGACTAGTTCTAAATAGTACTAAATATAGAACCACTTGAACAAACTATCCCAGCTAGAAAAGAACCTAGAACACACTGAAATATTAATACAAAATTATAAAAATACTTAATGTTTTAAAAGTCCAAGCAGGGAAAATATATGTTCCAATAAAAGGAAATTAGGATCCACTGGCTGCCTTCTCCACAGGGAAAACCACATCCCATAGATAATGTGAAAAGAAATAAAAGGGGGAAGGGAAAAACAGAGGCGCACTCTCCTAGTAATATTGCTTGAACAATTTATTACACTATAAAATTCATCAATGGTTCAACTCACAAACAATAGCAAGTCACTGGTATTTCTGAGTATATGCTTCACAATATCTTCCACTGGCTCCACATGTGAGGTCTGTGTTGCACGTCCTCCACTCCGCTCGCAGATCGGAAGTGGTATCAGAGAACACTGAATTCAATCCCGTGCTACGCCGAGACAGGAATCGCAACAGTTCCTCCACATTTTCACTGATCCACAGTTCATTAGAGGAACAGAATAGTCTCAAACATCACAGAGGACCTGTCCAGGGGCCAGAAGCGCCGTGTCACTGTGGATTAGGACGGCCTTACGCGTTTCGTCGTTAAACAACTTCTTCAGAGGCTAAAAAACTAATGATTCCACCCTCCTTTTAAAGTGCTGGTACCAGCTGCCAGTAATTAGTTAATTAATGTTGTTCCTTATACTTCCTTTATATATATCAAGGATCTGGTGGTAACCATAGAGATAATGAATACACAACATGAATAAATGCATACTAACATATTTGTAGTATTAATCTGATTCATAGCATTATTAATAATATAAAAAATATACATATACATATATACATATACATACAGTTGTGTGAAAAAGAAAGTACACCCGCTTCGAATTCTGTGGTTTTACATATCAGGACATTATAACAATCATCTGTTCCTTAGAAGGTCTTAAAATTAGGTAAATACAACCTCAGATGAACAACAACACATGACATATTACACCGTGTCATGATTTACAGTATTTAACAAAAATAAAGCCAAAATGGAGAAGCTATGTGTGAAAAATGAAATACCCCCTTACTGCTTCCATAGGAATTAAGATGCTAAGTAACAGACAGGTGAGGCTAATCAAATGCCCTTGATTAATTGATCATCAGCAAGTGTGACCACCTCTATAAAAGCCGAAGTTTTAGCAGTTTGCTGGTCTGGAGCACTCAGGCTTGACTTAACTCAATGCCAAGGAAGAAAGACATCAGCAATGATCTTAGAGAAGCAATTGTTGCTGCCCATCAATCTGGGAAGGTTTATAAGGTAATTTCCAAACAATTTAAAGTCCATCATTCTACAGTGAGAAAGATTATTCAAAAGTGGAAAACATTCAAGACAGTTGCCAATCTTCCCAGGAGTGGACGTCCCAGCAAATTCACCCCAAGGTCAGATCGTGCAATGCTCAGAGAAATTGCAAAAAAAAAAATAAGAGTTACATCTCAGACTCTACAGGCCTCAGTTAGCATGTTAAATGTTAAAGTTCATGACAGTACAATTAGAAAAAGACTGAACAAGTATGGTTTGTTTGGAAGGATTGCCAGGAGAAAGCCTCTTCTCTCTAAAAAGAACATGGCAGCACGACTTAGGTTTGCAAAGTTGCATCTGAACAAACCACAAGACTTCTGGAACAATGTCCTTTGGACAGATGAGACCAAAGTGGAGATGTTTGGCCATAATGCACAGCGCCACGTTTGGTGAAAACCAAACACAGCATATCAGCACAAACACCTCATATCAACTGTCAAGCACGGTGGTGGAGGGGGGATGATATGGGCTTGTTTTGCAGCCACAGGACCTGGGAACCTTGCCGTCATTGAGTCGACCAAAATACCAAAGTATTCTAGAGTCAAATGTGAGGCCATCTATCAGACAGCTAAACTTGGCCGAAATTGGGTCATGCAACAGGACAATGATCCCAAGCACACCAGCAAATCTATAACAGAATGGATGAAAAAGAAAAGAATCAAGGTGTTGCAATGGCCCAGTCAAAGGCCAGACCTCAACCCGATTGAAATGCTGTGGCGAGTCCTTAAGATAGCTGTGCATAAACAAATGCCCACAAACCTCAATGAACTGAAGCAACGTTGTAAAGAAGAGTGGGCCAAAATTCCTCCACAACGATGTGAGAGACTGATAAAGTCATACAGAAAACGATGACTTCAAGTTAGTGCTGCTAAAGGTGGTTCTACAAGCTAGCACGAGATCAGGAGATAGCACTCTAGTAAATTTGATCACAAGTTCTTTATGTGTCTTTTTTTGTGCTCACAAGTGATATTCTTTATTAGCTATATGCTAACGGTGGAGGTTTTTTGTTGCCTTTTTCACCCACCATAACTTTATATATATATATATATATATATATATATATATATATATATATATATATATATATATATATATATATATATATATATATATATATAGTGACAGAGTCACTGACTCAGTAGGCTGTGACAGTGAATGGAGAGTTGCTGCAGCCAGATCACTGAGTGTTAATCTCCTCAGACAGAGAAAGCACAGCTGAAGACTGATTAAACAGGGGCTGAACTCATGAGTGAAACAAGTGCTTTAAAAAGCAGGAAGTTGCTCACACAAGGTGAGCTTGTTTTTCCACAGGAGGGTGGAGAGAACTCTCCCGGCTTGGAAGCCGTAGCAGCTGCTGCTGCTCTGGTCACCAGTCCTGAGAGGAGCTTTGCTGCTGGGACCAGCTGGGACCCCAACCCAGGATAAAGATAAACATTGCTGCGAGGCTGGACACAGCCTGCTCCCCGGAACCGTGTTCCTGTTTGCTGTTTGGAGCTGCAAAAGATAAGACTTTATTATTACACTTATTGGTTATACTTTGTGTTGCATATGTTTTGGGCATGACCAGATTAGTTGGCTGTCTTGTTACTAAGGGCTCAAGAAGTGAGTTAGTTTCCCTAAAGGGAACAGGCTTTAATTTTCAAGAAAGTAGTTTCTTAAAGGGACAGTGCACCCGTACTTATTTTGGTTGTGTCTAATAAACCAGTATAGTTGAACGTTTCCCACCATGTCTAGCGTCTTACTGACCCCGCCGCGAGGCCGACCTGCCCCAGGTGGTGTCAGAAGTGGGATGTTACGTCTCTGGGGGTCAGAAGATGAAGATATGTTGAGACACTGAACTCAAGCGGAAAAAAACAAAAAACAAACAAAAAACGGGGTTTTAAAATGGCCGCCGTCAAGTGTCAGTTTTGCAATGTACATAACCATACAAAACAGTGTCCCTTCAGGCCATACGATGATGATGATGATGACGACTCGTATGTGGCCCCTGGAGGAGAGCCGTACCCACAGATGAATTTAGTATGCTGGGCCTGTCATAAAGTAGGTCACATGGAAGATGTGTGCCCCAAAATTTTCAAAGACAAACAGCTGCAATAGCAAGCAACGCCCTATGAGTGCAAGCAAGATGTGGAAGCTGATACCAGTGAGCGTGTGCCCAGTACCACTGAAATCTCTGGAGCTAATAAAGCAAAAAGAAAGAAGAAAAAGAAAACTGTTCCTCAAATCACAGGGGAAGTGACCAAGCCACTTGAACCTGCGCTGTCAGGACATGCATCAGAAAGGCGCCGAGATGTGCTGCAGACCGGAGTGACCGGCAGAATTGTCACAGGAACGGTGGCAAAGGAAAAGGAGGAGCAAAGGGAAGCTGAATCCTTGATCCAGGGAAAAGAGGCCTTAATTTCTGCACTCCAAACTGCCCAGCGTGATTATGATGTCTTGCAGGAACAATTGAATAGGGAGCGAGAAGCTAATGCCGAGGTACAGAGGTGTATACTCCCAGCTATACAAGAGTATGCGGCATTAAAGAAAACAGAGCATCTCTTGCGGAGTGAGTTGGAGGAGCTGACGACAAGTTTGAATAAGGCCAACACCGCAATTGCTAACATGGAATCAGAGAGAACAAGTCCTGACTGGAGACTATGCTATCAGATGTCCCAGAGGGATGTGCAAAACTTCATCAAAGACTTAGAAGTTTCTCACCAAGAAGCTAGCACGCTCAAAACAGAGCTGAAGCTCTCACGCCAGGAGGGCCACAGTCTAAACACAGAGCTGGGAATGTTGAAGGAAACCCATGAGAATGCCCTGAGGGATTTAGAGACTGTAAAGAAGGAGAATGTAAGTCTGACGCAGAAAAATTCAGACTTGACTGATCAAATCAGTAAAGGTGATAAGAAGCTCCACCAAGCAGGAAAAGTGGAGAAGCAATTGATCCCGGAAAAGCTAGATGTGCAGGAAGCACTGCAGAATGCAGAGAGGATGCAACATGTCTCCCTGCAGCAGCACACACTGGCAACGCACTTATGGCAGAGCCAGCTGCAAGAGCTACATGCAAGTCTGCAAGCAGCCAAGGAGAAGCAGCGAGTGCTACAGGAACGGCTGAGTACCCAGTATGTCCCCACAGAACAGCATGAGGAACTGAGGGCCACGCTGTACGCCACAAGAGCATCGCTAGGGGCAGAGCTGGGTACTTTGAAGAAAGCCAATGAAACGGTCCTAAGGGATATAGAGACTGTGAAAATGGAGAATATAAACCTGAAGGAAGAGGTTTTAAACCTGACTGGTCAGGTCAGTGATGGGACTGAGAAGCTTCCCCAAGCGCAGAAAGTGAAGACACAATTGGCGCAAGAAAAAAATGAAGTACAGGCTGCTCTGCAGAATGCAGAGAAAATGCTGGAAAAAGAATGCCTCGCCCTGGAGCAGCTGAAGATCACGTTGAGCGCAAGAAGAGCATCGCTGGAGGCGGAGCTTAGAAGCCAGGTGACTCTGTGTGAGAGGGAACATGAGAAGGTCCAAAGACTGGAGCAAGAGCTGGAGAAGCAGAGAGGCAACTCCATCTCCATGAGTCAGTATGCCAAGGAGAAAGAAGCCTGGAAGACAGAAGCAACAGCGATACTGGCGACAAGAACTGCAGAGCTCAAAAAGATGGAGGAGGCGTTGATGCAAACCCAGAGTAAGCACCGGGAAGAGGTGAAGGCCCTGAGAGGGGACTGGCAGCATCAGATTGAAGAGCTGCAAACGCAGATGGCTGAGCACGAGATGCAGCGAGCCAAGACGGAGGAGGTGTCCGTCCGTCAGGTGGCCTGCCTGATGTTGCACCATGAAACTGAGATGGCTGATATCCACAAGCAGCTGGACTACACTACACTACAATGAGGGGGCCCGGCTACAGCTGGAGCTAGACAAGGTCCGGGAGGAGCACCAGCAGCTGCAGGTCCAGAATAAAGAAAGAGAGACAGATTTAAGCCTTGCTCTGAGTCTGCTAGGAGACGTAGAATCGCGACTCAATTCTAACGAAGATGAACTAGCAGCCGCACTGAGTGAAAGAAGAAAGGCAGAAGGACTGCTTCAAGACCTGAGGAAGGACCTGGAGTCTGAGCGAGCTGGCCGCAGGATGGCGGAGAAACAAAAGTGTGACCTAGGCAAGGAGCTCGAGTCTCTAAAGTCTGAGCGGGACGCTACGTTGGACTCTACTGCTGCCCAGCAGGAGGTTTCTCAGATGAAGCTGGAGGAAAAGCTTACAAGCTCAAGACAGACGTTTGGGTCACTGAAGCAGTCCAAGGAAAAGGTGGCGGTAGAGATAAAGTCAAAGGATGATGAAGGGGAGGCTGCACTGGAACATGTTTTACCAGAGCCCGCTGTCTATGCAGACTATCTCTTAAGTTATCTTCAAAACCCTGCTGTTCTCACAGAAGAACAAAAAGCGGATATGACACAAATTGAAGACATGCTGATTAAAGAATTTATAGGTCAGCAGCTGATTCTTATATAAAATGTTGTGATACCCTAACTCAAGCGCTACACCTATAAATGTGTGACATACACGTGAACAAAACCAACTGTGATTAACAAGAGGTAAAAGCTGCCAAAGGTTTCCCACAAAGCAAATATCTCAATTTGCATACAGGACCAAGAAAATAAACGGAGGATACCTGGCGCTTAAAGAGTCACTGTGTCCTTTTGAAAACAGTCCAGTATTTAAAGAGTGTCTCAAAGTCCAAAACTTGAAGTGGATTGCTGTAGTTTTTCTTCACTGCTGCAGCTCTTCAATACACCTGAAATTGATACAAGGGTACACCATTGCGCAGGACTACTGATGTTGGATGTTAACCCCTTACTAACAACTTCCCCAGTGTGGACTGAATACACTTACAGGAGTGTTTCTTTCAGGATACAGTGGAGACAATCTGTGCTTTATTCCCTTTCTGTTCTTATACACCACGAATCTCCTGGGTGCTTCCTTTGTCTCTTGGGATTTCGTGATTCCCAGAATCCCCCGAACTCCACGAGCCCCCAGACAAGGATTTGAACAATAGCAAACAAAGGAGGTCACAAATTTAATTATATAAAAAACGGCTTCAACAAGCCTATAAAACGGCTGGTAAACCTGCACTAAAAACAATGGATGATTTACTCACATGTACTCACATATGTACATGCATACCAACACTTCGTAAGGATGCCGTCCGCAGCTTGTGCCTCCTGTGTTTGCTCCGGATGAGAAGGGCTCTCTCACAGCATAACTCCTCCGGTTGGTTCTGATAGAGTCTCTCCCCCCACCTGGCTGCGTTCCGGTTTACAGCCAAGGGTTCTGGCAGACTCCTCACCTTTCAAACACTGATGCTGCACTGCACTGCTCACACGGGATCCTAGCTCCTCCCACCCTAACGCGTTTCGTGACGTAGGCACGCCACTTTCTCAAAGGAATGAGGAGTTGTAGCTGATCTGTCTTTAAATACCCTCTATGGATAATTAACTTTGCCAGTAATGAACTAATATGCAACACCTGTTAATGTATGCTTGTCCGCTATTAACCAATGAGTATCTAAGGGAATTAACACCTTGGGATTCAAATACACCATAATCAGCAGACTTACACCTAAACGTGATACAACATGTTAGTACATATATACATCGTAATAAAATCTATACTTGCTAAAACGGACCAACCCTGTGTAGATAGGGCTAAGGGCATTATTGCAAAATAAAATGAAAAGGGCATATAATCTATTTATTCTTTTAGAAATGAAGCCAGATCGAATTCTATGTTTAAACCCTTGGGGGCTAAGGTTTTTAAAGTATATATCCAAAAACTTTCTTTTTTGGATAAATAATTCAACCTATCGCCCCCCCTCCAATTAGGTTTAGGACAATCTATTCCTTTACATATTAAACCTTTGGGATTTTGATTGTGGGCTATTCTGAAATGATTGGAGACACTATGTGTCTCCAGACCTCTTTTAATGTTATAAATGTGTTCTGCTAGTCTGCGTGTCAGTGGTCTTCCTGTTCTTCCCACATATTGGAGTCCACATGGACACTGCAGAAGATACACACAGGACCTACTTTTACAGTTGATAAATGTACCAATCTCATACGTTCTATTCGTTACTACAGAATGAAAGCTGGCACATTTCTCACTAAAGCTGCAGGCCGTGCACTTTCCACATACAAAATAGCCTTTAAAATCAGACAGCCAATTGGAAGGTTTATGCTTCAATCTGTCGTTTGGACAACTTGGTGCTAACGAAGATTTTAAATCATTAGCTTTTTTATAAATGATCTGGGGTTGTGGGGGTAAAATGGATTGTAATATGGGGTCTCGCAGAAGGATTCCCCAATGTTTTTTTAGGGTTTTTGCTATTTCCGGGGCCATACTATTATATTTTGTAATAAATGGTATGAATTCTCCTTCTTTAACTTTTTTTGTTTTCTTACGATTTATGTCAACTACAGTAGTAATGCTCTATCTATCTGATTCACTTTCTCAATAGCTGATTCTACTTTATGTTTATTATAATTTCGTGCTATAAACTTGTGCTTTAGATCATTAACCTGTTCCTCATATATATGTTTTTGAGAGCAGTTTCTTTTTATTCTCAAGGCCTGTCCTTGTGGAATATTATCTACCCATCTTGGGTGATGATGACTGGACGCCAAGAGATAAGTGTTGGCATCCACTTCTTTAAAGTATGTTTTTGTGTGCACAACATGGTTCTCTACGTATAAGGTAAGGTCTAGAAAATTTATGGACACAGGATGACTATTAAAAGTGAATCTAATATTGCAGGAGTTAGCATTTAGATAATCCTGGAACTCAGCTAGTTCTTTTTGAGTGCCCCGCCAGACGCACAGCACATCATCGATATATCTTTTCCAGAGCACCAGGCCTGCACCGAACGGATTGTTCCCCCAAATCTGCCCATGTTCCCACATGGCCATGAACAGATTGGCATAGCTTGGTGCAAACCTGGTACCCATTGCGGTGCCGCACGTCTGGAGGAAGAACTGCCCATCATGACTGAAGTAATTGTGCTGGAGAATGTATCTAATACCACTCAGAACAAA
Source organism: Ascaphus truei (assembly GCF_040206685.1). NCBI lineage: Eukaryota > Metazoa > Chordata > Amphibia > Anura > Ascaphidae > Ascaphus > Ascaphus truei. The sequence goes on along the minus strand of NC_134486.1, from coordinate 236,861,607 downwards.
CTCCATTAGTGCAGAACTTACTTCATTGTCTTGTTCCAGTGCCATCCTAACTGCTTTTAAACCTGTTTCGTGCTCAATGATAGTATATAGAGACACCACATCACATGTCATCCAAATGTAATCATCTTCCCAAGTGAGTTTTTCGACTACATTCAACACGTGTGTGGTGTCCCTTAGATATGATGGAACTTGTATGACATATTTCTGTAATATGTGATCTAAGAATTGAGACAGGTTTGAGGTTAAGGAACCGATCCCCGAAATGATCGGTCTTCCCGGGGGTCTGATAGGGTCCTTGTGAAGTTTGGGGATGAAGTAAAACACTGGTATTTTTGGCTCCTCTACCATGAGAAAATCATGTTCTTTTTTGGAAATTACTTCATCCTCTAATCCTTTATTTATAAAAATGGAGAGTTCTTTCTTAAATTGATCTGTGGGATTTTTCTCCAATTTTCCATATGTGATCTGATCACTAAGGATCCTATTGGATTCTTCCTGATAATAACTTGAATCCATAACTACCAGACCCCCCCCTTTGTCGGCTGCTTTGATTACAATATTGTTATTTTCAGCTAAAATTCTAACTGTCTCTTTCTCTTCTTTGGTCAAGTTATGTTTTTTTATCTTAAAGGAATCCCCCAATGTTTCCAAATCTCCAACAACCATATCTGTAAAGGTGTTTATAAAATTGCCTTTCATTGCCCTCGGGTAAAATGTTGATTTGTTTTTAAATGGGGTAAGAGGAGGTTTATCTTTAGTTGTAGTAGTTGGGCCTGACATGATTGATTCCCTACTGACCGGATCTCTCAAATAGTATTTTTTTAAGGTCAGTCTCCGAACGAACTTCTGAACGTCCACATATAGTTCAAACATATTAGGCCCCCGCACAGGAGCGAACTTTAACCCTTTTTCCAGGACACTAGTTTCAATCTTTGTAAGATTATGTTTACTTAGATTGAAAACACTTGTCTTGGCTTCTACCAATTGCGCCCTGGATTTGATATTTTTCTTTCTCTTGTGTGTTCCTCCTCTTTTCCCTCTGAATTGTCTGCCCTTGACCTTTTTCTTTCTAGTTTCCTGTTGTCCCCCCTTGTTTGTGTATGTTTTACTTCCCTCCATGGTTCTCGAAATGGTTCGTTGTCTCTGCGTCTCTCTAAAAAATGAGGGTGTCCCTGGTTGGTTCTACCATGTGATCTATCATTGGAACTATATAATGGAGACCTATCTCTGTAATCCCTGAAGACTTGATTATCATCGTCTTCTTTATACCTTTGAAAATCTGTCCTCCACCTATCATTTGTCTGTGCTTTATTTTTAAAGCTACCCTGTTGTTTTTCAGGTTGGGATCGCTGTTTAGGTTTTTCTTTGGTGTTACCACTATGGTTAGGAATACGATGTAATTCTTTTTTATCCTCTTTAATAATTGTTATGTCTTCCTCTGGAATGACCTCAATTGTCTCCATATTTGATACACTTTTATCTCTTTTCCAATTTCTTTGTTTCCCCTCATCATAATCTTTTTTGTCCCTCATAAACTTTTTCTGTTTATTTAATTTGACTTCTTTACTTAGTTTCTCCATTCTTGAGATAGTTCTTTCCTCTAAGGTTTTATATTCACTAAGCTCCATAAAGGGTTCTAATTGATCTTTAATTTTGTTTATTTCATCATCTAAGATCTCCAGGGTAACACTTCTACGTTTAAGTAGTAGTGCAATAAGCCCTACTGAACAGGTATCTAAGATGTTATTCCATTCATCTAGAAAGATTTTGTTATCTTGGTCGCTAGTGGGTGGTTTTTGAACCCTGAGACCCCTTGGAATTCTCTTGTGTTCTATATATTTTTTAAGAGTGAAAACTTCCCATTTTTGTCTTACTTCCTGATTAAGTAATTTTTCTAATTTAGTGAATTGTGTGTCTAAACTTTCAATGTCTGGATCCATGATTTCATTGGAATCTTCAATGAATCCCTGGAAATCCATATCAAATAATGCTCTATTGGTGAATAAAGCCATAATGGCTGTGGTAAGCTGCTGTTGGGTGTGAGATGTGATCAATTAAATAAAATGTTGTGATACCCTAACTCAAGCGCTACACCTATAAATGTGTGACATACACGTGAACAAAACCAACTGTGATTAACAAGAGGTAAAAGCTGCCAAAGGTTTCCCACAAAGCAAATATCTCAATTTGCATACAGGACCAAGAAAATAAACGGAGGATACCTGGCGCTTAAAGAGTCACTGTGTCCTTTTGAAAACAGTCCAGTCTTTAAAGAGTGTCTCAAAGTCCAAAACTTGAAGTAGATTGCTGTAGTTTTTCTTCACTGCTGCAGCTCTTCAATACACCTGAAATTGATACAAGGGTACACCATTGCGCAGTACTACTGATGTTGGATGTTAACCCCTTACTAACAACTTCCCCAGTGTGGACTGAATACACTTACAGGAGTGTTTCTTTCAGGATACAGTGGAGACAATCTGTGCTTTATACAATTTGTGACCCCCTTTGTTTGCTATTGTTCAAATCCTTGTCTGGGCGCTCGTGGAGTTCGGGGGATTCTGGGAATCACGAAATCCCAAGAGACAAAGGAAGCACCCAGGAGATTCGTGGTGTATAAGAACAGAAAGGGAATAAAGCACAGATTGTCTCCACTGTATCCTGAAAGAAACACTCCTGTAAGTGTATTCAGTCCACACTGGGGAAGTTGTTAGTAAGGGGTTAACATCCAACATCAGTAGTACTGCGCAATGGTGTACCCTTGTATCAATTTCAGGTGTATTGAAGAGCTGCAGCAGTGAAGAAAAACTACAGCAATCCACTTCAAGTTTTGGACTTTGAGACACTCTTTAAAGACTGGACTGTTTTCAAAAGGACACAGTGACTCTTTAAGCACCAGGTATCCTCAGCTGATTCTTATAGTCGGCTGTCTAGATACCAGTGAAGAAGGAGGCAGGAAACGCCTTCTTGTTGTCCTACAAGAGATGCTTGTGATACCTAATACACCAACTTCCCTTATAACGTGTCTAGTGGAATTATTGCTCCGTATTGTTAAAGATGATGACCGGAGAATTCAGATTGTGGCAGAAATAGTCTCTGAGCTGCGAGAGCCAATTGTTAGCGTGGATATACCAGCGGATGCTGCGAAATCAAGGAAATTACAGTTAAAGATTGCAGATTTAAGAGTGCAGCTTAACGAAGCCAAACAAGCCTTGGAGGACTCCATAGTTTTACAAGATTTCAGTCTTGCATCTGAATTAAAGGAGATAGTGAGGTACCAGTCCTCAGGCCCACATGGCCTGGTAATTACCCCAAAAAGAAAATGCCAAATTGGAAGGCAAGAAAAAAAAAGGGGGAGGGAAGGGCCGACGTCAGACATTGGCGACAAAGATGCTTGTGCACGGGAATGGTGCACGGGCCGCTCCACAGAACAATGTTTCGCTGGGGAGAGGGATATGTGACAGAGTCACTGACTCAGTAGGCTGTGACAGTGAATGGAGAGATGCTGCAGCCAGATCAATGAGTGTTAATCTCCTCAGACAGAGAAAGCACAGTTGAAGACTAATTAAACAGGGGCTGAACTCATGAGTGAAACAAGTGCTTTAAAAAGCAGGAAGTTGCTCACACAAGGTGAGCTTGTTTTTCCACAGGAAGGTGGAGAGAACTCTCCCGGCTTGGAAGCCGTAGCAGCTGCTGCTGCTTTGGTCCCCAGTCCTGCGAGGAGCTTTGCTGCTGGGACCAGCTGGGACCCCAACCCAGGATAAAGATAAACATTGCTGCGAGGCTGGACACAGCCTGCTCCCCGGAACCGTGTTCCTGTTTGCTGTTTGGAGCTGCAACAGATAAGACTTTATTATTACACTTATTGGTTATACTTTGTGTTGCATATGTTTTGGCCATGACCAGATTAGCTGGCTGTCTTGTTAGTAAGGGCTCAAGAAGTGAGTTAGTTTCCCTAAAGGGAACAGGCTTTAATTTTCAAGAAAGTAGTTTCTTAAAGGGACAGTGCACCCGTACTTATTTTGGTTGTGGCTAATAAACCACTATAGTTGAACGTTTCCCACCGTGTCTAGCGTCTTACTGACCCCGCCGTGAGGCCGTCCTGCCACTATATATATATATATATATATATATATATATATTAGAGAAAAAGAGAAAAGAAGCGCCCGATCCTTGTGTAAAATCAGATAGAAATATTTTAATACATCACGGACAAGACAAATGCACACTTACAATTTGTCTGATAAAATAAGGCATATTATGGGACCAGCCCATGCACCAACTGAAGACGCCACGATCACCTCTGTGTGTATTGAAGTCCTCGATAGTTCCGGGTCTTGTGTCTGTGTCAGCCGCTGTCTCCAAGATGAAGGAATCTTTACTTTCCTTAGTGAGCGCTTAGTTGTAGCGTGCGGCCGCCATTCACCTCTCTCGTGGAGCACCGGGACCCCTTGATGAAATCCGCAAAGACGGAAGAAACGCGCAGGGATTTCTGGCATTGAACCTACGGTGGTCGAGCAGTTCCCAGCACCAGCGTGAGGACGCAAAGACGTGTGTCAAGTCCCTTCCGGGTCCCGGTGCTCCACGAGAGAGGTGAATGGCGGCCGCACGCTACAACTAAGCGCTCACTAAGGAAAGTAAAGATTCCTTCATCTTGGAGACAGCGGCTGACACAGACACAAGACCCGGAACTATCGAGGACTTCAATACACACAGAGGTGATCGTGGAGTCTTCAGTTGGTGCATGGGCTGGTCCCATAATATGCCTTATTTTATCAGACAAATTGTAAGTGTGCATTTGTCTTGTCCTTGATGTATTAAAATATTTCTATCTGATTTTACACAAGGATCGGGCGCTTCTTTTCTCTTTTTCTCTAATAGGTACTGTGGGAGTTTGGTGAGCCCAAGAAGAAGCAGCCTGGACTTTTGTTATTCACATATCATGGACATTATGAGGACTTAAGTATTCTTTGTGATTATATGTATTTGGCTTTAAAATTCATTTTTTTAATCACAATTTTTTCCATATATGTTTACCATTTTTTATGCGCTTAATTCATTTTTAATATATGTTTACTTTAGTTCTATGACGTATTGAGTCATAATTGTGAATTGCATTGCAATTCATTTTTCCTATTTTTTCAATATATTTTTATTTTTATCATTTTTATTTTTTCAATGTATTTTTGATTTTTATGCACACTTCTTCTTTTTTGTTTTTTTATATTTTAAACACAATTTGGGCAAAATGTATTTGTTCATGCCATTTTATATTGATATTTATCTGTTTGAATTAAACTAGTATACCTGGTGCAAACACTTGCCACATATGTCAGTACTGCAGCAATTTAGGTGTATTGGGTGAAGGGCGCTGTCTATATTTTTGTCAATATATATATATATATATATATATATATATATATCAGAATAAGTGTGTTCTTCAGTATTAGGTGATACCTTTTTTTTGGACTAGCAAGTTATGAAGTTATGTCATAGGACAGGACAAGCTTTTGAGAGTTTTCCTTTCTTCCCCAGGTCATCAATACTGATATACAAAGGTTTCTATGACTTAGACAGGGATTGGGAAAAAAAAAGTAAGAATGTAGAACAGAGAGATGTATATGAGATGGGGTGGGGAAGGCTCTGTAAGGGTGTTAAAACAGATAAGGAAGGTGAGAATTGGGGATGGGGCTGTGCATCCACAGCAGCACAGAGGGGGAAGAGGATGCTGGGGTGGAGGGGGGGGGAGGTATAGAATGGCACAATGGCAGGGAGGACCATTGCCACAAATTATGATAGTGTGTGAGGAACCCCATGTCTGCATTATGTCCACTTGTTTTGGTGTCAAAGACTCATCATTCTGAGCTCAAATGTTTTTCGTTCTTGGGTGCATTTAAACATTCCATTGAAGATTTTGATTTTGAAATCATCTATTGAATGATCTGGTTGTGAGAAATTATGTCCCACTGGTGAGCAGTATATTCCTTCTTCGTGATGGAGTATGGAGTGTCTGTGAATATTCATTCTGCCTTGTAGTTTTTGGCAGGTTTCCCCAATGTAACAACCATGATCACATTGGTTACGCAGAATCATATACACTACGTTCCTGGATGTACAGCAGTATGATCCTTTAACATTGAGAGTTCCATGGTTGTGACTGGCTGTGGGATCTTGGCATATATGTTTGCAGCGTTTGCAACGTGTGTTGTTGCACGATTTGGTGCCATTATCAGTGTCTTTAAGTTCATTGTGAAGTTTTCTGTTGACTAATTTCTGTTTGAGGTTTGGTGGTTGCCGGAATGCAAGAATGGAGCTTTGGGAAAGATTTCTTTTAATGTCACATCCTCTTCCAGCATGGGTTGCAGATCTTTGATTATTTTTCGTATACCCTCTAGGATAGGGTTGTATGTGGCCACTAGTGGTTTGCGTGTGGTAGGTTCTTTCAGTTTGTATTGTAGTAGGTTTTCTCGTGGATATTTTAGTGCAGATTTAATCATTTTGGCAATGGTCTTTGATTTGTATCCCTTCTGTCTGAACGATTCAGTCAGGGTTGTGAGATGCCGGTTTTTGTCTTCAGTGTCAGAGCATATGCAGTGTTATCTTATAGCCTGGCTGTGTATGATACCTCGGTTGGTATGAGTGGGATGGAAGCTGGAGTTGTGGAGGTAACTGCATCTGTCTGTTGGTTTCTTGTATAGAGATGTGTGTAGTTTTACGTCTGATATATGTGCAAGGTTATAAATAGTATTGTAAATGTTAGCATTAATTAGGGATAATATTGTGTTTGGAAAAATATAAACATTCATAACTCACAATTAAGTGTATATGTCCATACTCACTCAACAGACATCCTGTGCCATATTTTCCCACCTCAAATGTACTGATCAGTGATGCAGTATATAGGAATCATGACAGGAACCCAGATATTTGGCTACACACAGAATTGTCATGTATGCATCACATATAACCTGCGCATTAAGGGAGTGGTAGTGTGTGTAGTTGTGAAACACACTAACCCATGCGGGAAGGACTTACAAAATTGCTACAGCTGCATATCTGATGAAAAAGGCCTTCGCAAGGATATGCACATCTCGCAGCTACTACAATAGGCCCCATAGGATGAGTTTCTCTGTAGTGTACAGTAAATTTAACATAGTTTGAACTCGATGAACATGTTTTTTTCAACCTCTTCTACTATAACACTGTACTGAAAGTTCATGTGTGCACTGTCAGCTCACTAGTTCTCCATTTAACACTTTCAGTACCACAATGTGTATGGCCGTGTGCTGCATGTGAGTTTACCTCTGTCCACTATGTAGATATTTCTGAATGATGGGCAATTGTGTAGTTTGTATTATATTTATATTTTCCTTTCTCTTAATATTGATACCTGTAGAAAAGTAAGTTACCAACCTAATACTTCTAGAAAATGTATACAGATGCACATGAAGAAGGCCAAACAGATTTATGTTAACAGCAGGAATAGGAAATAGGAAAAATAATATCCATATTTCAATACGTATTTCTCAGATGACTTGAGCAACTGAAAGTTGCTTCATATGTGACAATATGTTTTTGTCTGATGTCATAAATCTCCTCCATGTTAGGCATGGGTATTACTGGAATTTAGTTACTGGTCTTCTAATAAATAAGCTGTTAGAGTGATACCCAGGAGGATTTAGACCTGCTCAGGGTTCTACAGTATGTAAAGCCGTTTTCCCAACAGTTCATAATGTGTGAATCTGTGTTCTTTTGGGTCATTTTTTCTTTCTTCCTAATTCTTAGCATCCCCTGAATTTTTGTGCAAATTATATGGTTGTAAATCCTACTCAATTTATATTTCTCAGTCTGATCCATAATCTTACCCTTCAGAAAAGACATTAAATAACAGATAAAGAAGATATGTTCTATTTCTTCTCTAACTGAGAACAGAACAAAACCATAACCAAATTAATGATTGCAGCAAACCGTGCCAGATTCTTCTTTGCAACCTATCACACACACATACAGTAGATTCCCACGGCTTGTGGGTCCCGTGACATCTGTTCAACCATGCTTAATTTAAACTTCAACCGGGGGGAAAAAAAACCTACATCCAACTGCAATGGTATTTCCTCCTTGATTATACACAGTCTTTGATCCAAACCTAACCAACATTATGTAGGCAACATTTGTAGGGTTCCATCCCCCTGTTACTTTTCACTTCAATGCCAGTGGTGTCATACCATTATGACCAACACTTTCATCTTCAAATCTCTACTCTTATTAATGCAGTACTGTACCTGGATTCTCTTTCTCTGTCTTTCATTCTATCTTTCTCTTTCTTCCCACTTTATTGGTGCCTAGTGGATCTCCTGCCTAGTCTTTTTTTTTTTTTTTTTTAAAGAGGTGAGTGAGAACAGGACAATAATTACAGGGGTAGTCTTCCTAATGGTGGTCTGCTGTGGTAAGCAGTCTTGCCCTTTTCTTACTCCATTTATAAGTTCATTGATAAGCTCAGTTCAGACTTACCTCACAAGCTACTTTCGTTCCCATGCCCACACTATTTACCATTCATCTCCATGATCCCAGAGGAGTAACATGAGCCACTAATCATGCTCTGCTCATTTTTTATCTGTGTTCTCTTAAAATATGTGTATATTATCTAATAGGATTTGTCTTTGTTTCTAAATTATTAACTCCTTTGGGTACTTTGCCTGAATGTTGGATCAAAGTTGTTCAGATTTTACGTTTGAGAAATATAGGTGATATAAATCCTGTAAATATGGGAAGCAGGAAAGACTTTCTAAAATAAATATCAATTTATTTAAAAAAAAAAAAAAAAAAAAGGAAAATTAAATATGATATGTTTGCAAATGTAGAAGAATAATAGTAATCTGGGTATGAAATTAAAGCAGTTGTGTTATCTCCTAGTTCCATCAAACTTTAACCACTGTTTATAAAATTGTGTTGGCTGCTCACTCACCTCTGCTGTTCTATATGTGTAACTGTTGATTACTAACGTTAAATAGTTACATTGTTTATTAGGTTGAAAAAAGACATATGTCCATCAAGTTCAACCTAAAAGTGTTAATAGTTGACACAACCTTCAAGCACAGGGAACAAATCCAGTCAGGGAATTTACAACTAATTGTTTGAGATAAACAGAAGGGAGCCCAAAGGAAGTTAGGAACCTAATAATAGATCTGGTGGAATCTGGTCCACTGACAAATTTCCCAGGCACAGCTGCAACTAGGGCCCAGCCGGTGCTGGAAGTTGGGCCCGGCCAGAGGTCAGACCCAACTCCTGCGTCCGGCTGCCTGGCCTCTGATTTCTGCCAGGCCCCGGCTCTCCCTAGCTGCTGCAGACCACTTGCCGGGCCTATCTTTCTCTCCCATGCAGTGCCTCTGACTGCAGACGTGCCTCAATCTCTTCCACGGTATGCAGATTAGGCTGGGCCTGACTTCTGGGCAGACCCAGCTTTAGGTACACTTGTGGGAGAGATGCCCAGTGTGGGAGTGAGGCAGGTCTGGTCTGGGAGAAATTCCTGCAGGACACTAGAGAGAGCCGGGGCACCAACAAGATAAGTTTGTGTGGGCTGTCTATGTAAGGCCATAGGGCCGGTAATGTGTATGACTGTATCCCCTGATAAACATGTTTCCCAAGCCGCCTATGTAGGCTCAAAACCAGGGAAAATCAGCGTTTTTGGTTCTTCAAATTGGGACACAATTGGGGGATTTTGACCCCCTTATGGGAAATAGCCTGATATAAGGGACTTCGGGAACATAATTTTAAAGGGGGACATTAGGGGGCAAAATGGATTAAAATGTGTTTAAAGTGTTGCAAACCGGTTCTGCCAGTAGTACTGTAATTGTACCCGCAAATCACACTTGTTTTGCGGATACGAGAGTGTAGCGTGTCCCGATCTTTTCCCTAAGTAAAACACTTTCAGCCCAAGTTTTAGAGTCCAAGTTTTAAAACTGTATGTAACCCTGTTTCCCCCACCCAATCTCACATAGGGTCTCCTAGGGGAAATGCTACTCCGGTTACATGGCTCTCTGTGGTGCATACCTGCTGGTAAAAGGGGGTCCTGGGTCTCCCGCATGGTAGTAAAGAGGAATAACAGGGCAGGCTTCTCGGATCTTGCCCAAATTCTACTCACTGGTGCAGCACCTCCATCTTGTGCAGTCCCTAGCTGTATGGGTTGAAGTATCTGCAAAAGAACTCTCCTCCTCCTCCCAATATACTTCAGTCTCAGGCAGGAGGTATTTTATAAAAGCACAGGATACTTTATTCGATCTCCTTGATTCAGCAGCAGTCTCAGATCACAGCAGTTGAAGGATATTCACCTTCAGGATGTCCCTGAACCCACTCCCAGCCAAGGGCACCGAGAGTGGTTCTTGCTCTTCCCCTAACCCATGGTGGGATAGGAGGTATGGTTAACCCACGCTCCCCGGAGGAAGGCCTCAAGCCTCCAGAGCCCTGACAGCTTGGTACGGGTAACCTTGCCCCTCTCACTGTAGAGGCAGACTGGCTAAATCAGGAAGCGCAATGCATTAAGAACAGCTCCAGTAAGCACCACCCCTGTGTCTCTAATTGAACACAAGACTTGATGACATTACCTTCACTGACTCACTGCACTGCATGTGTGGGGAAAACCCATGATTGCTCCTGGAAAACCTGCCCTTACCAGGTATCATCGCCAGGAGGAGGGCAGACCTATAGCCCCAAAACTACCCAGGGCTACATGTATTTTGTAGAAAATATGTATTTATCTTTAAGGAGGCAGTCCTGGTAATTCGATTAGCTCTGCATTAGCATAGAGATAGCGGATCAAAGGGGAGGATGGGAGTCGAGAGGTGTCGGGCAATTTTGTGAGCGAGGAAGGGCAAAGAACCAGGTCCAGAGACAAGGCTCCCCATGGGGAAGACTCTTTGTTCTCTGCAGATACTGTGGAGCTACCCAGCGGGAGGTATGGGGCTGGCAAGGGGATGCTGTTGCTCATGGGCACGGTTCCCATTGGCTAGTTTGAATTTCCCGCTTGATGGCTACCTGAGCCCCTCGATATGCCCCCTCCTCTGACGAGTGCAACAAGCCAAGCCTCCCACTTGTGAGTGGTTGTTTCATCACGATCCGTGCTCTAATTGGACGCTGCTCCATGCTCCATGTTAAAGATAGCCAGCGAGGGCTATGTAAGTAGCGTGGCCAATCAGAGAACCAGACTTGAGACTTGGTCAAGTGAAGTGCTGGCGGGCTTTTCAAAATGACTTTGCTCCGAATAGCAATGCACTTGGCATTGCGGTGCCGGAAAAGCCTGGCCTAGCTAAGGGCAAGTTTTCAGGATGGGGCCCGAGTTCTGAGGAACGATCCTACTTGCTCCAGGCTTAGTCCAGTAATGCGACTGGCGGGTGCTAGGCAGTGAGGTGCCGGAGCAGCCTGGCCAAGCGGAGGATAAATGCTGGGAGCAAGTTCTCGTGGCCAAGTTCTGAGAATCAAACAGAGCTAGTTGTTTCTTTGCAATTTTTGGCCCCTATTCAAAATAAGGCTGCTCCTCCATAACAGTGAATAATCTGAGCTCCATTTAATAGAATAAAACTGTAATAGGGAGTTGTAACAGGGTATCCATGCCTATTTCTAATGCACAGAGGGAGCAAGACTTACTGTTGTTGTGGCCGTGGAGTAAAATGCGGTCACCTATGTCCCGATCGCAGCCAGAATGCGGCAACATGGACACTAACACTTGTGGCCCAGAAGGATTTACACTGTGGGCGTCTATGCTTTTGAATTGGACCCTGTAGGATTCTTCCTTTGCTTGATGAGTCATGAGTTTGGGAGAAAACTCTGCTACTCACCATTTAGATGAGCAGCAAACTTTCACTTTTTATTATAATTTTTGTACAGGGGGTCTCTGGAACTAAACCCCATTCATATCAGCTCTGGGGATTCCCTGCTGCCCGAGATACAGACCTACGGGGTGCCGGTATCTCCTGTAAGTTTAAATGTCCCGCTTCACGGCCCATGTGATTAGTAAATTTAAACAGCACCGAGATACCGGCACCACCTACGTAGGTTTGTATCTCAGGTGTTCTCCAGAGCTTAAATAAGGAGGTTGAGCTCCAGAGACCCTCTGCTTGAAAAGTATGTACAAAAAAAACCCCTTCATTACCTTTGTGGCTAACCACTAAGGTAATGAATGGGTTAACCCATCCGGCCCCCCCACCTGCCCAACCCAAGCAAAAATAACCCACTCTAAACTATGCCCAATATTGCCTTTAGCCAAATCTGGATAATAATGGTATTGGACATTAACCAAAATAAAATACACATTTACCAAGAAAAATAAGAAAATTCAAAATACATTTAAACATAAATCATTGATTGTCACTGTGGATAACTAGGACGTCTCAATGGAGAGCCTAGATATCCACATTGGCAATTAATATTAAACTATAATTAAAAAAACAAAACATTAGCGATTGAAATACATGAATTACCTCCTTTTATTACCTTAGTGGCTAACCATGAAGATAATGAAGGAGTTAAACCCTCATGTCATCTACCTTGGAGGCCTAACCACCCTCCTATGGGGATCTACTGTAATGCCAACGAGTATTTTAAAACAAATCTGGGGCAATCAACAACAAGACCCAGGTACATGCTGAGTACATGCTGGGTATATGCTGGGTACATGCTGCAACATTTCAGTGAAATTTCTGCAGACAGACTAATGGCCCATCGGATTAACAGCGGGAGTCCCTGGCAGTCCCATTCAAACTTAATGGGACTGCCAGGGACCCCTGCTGTGTTAATCTGATGGGCCATTAGTCTCTGCAGAAATGTCACTGAAATGTTGCAGCATGTACCCAACATGTACCTGGGTCTTGTTGGTGATAGCCCCAGAATAGCCCCAGATTTTCCAAGGCAAGTTTAAGGCAAGTTTTAGAATACTCGTCGGCGCATCTGTGCCCCCATCAACAAACCCTCTACCTCTAAAAAGAGTCCTCTACATCTCCGCAATGTAATGGTCAATAGTCCTGTGGATAATAGGAATTTTGTCCTTTGGAAAAAAATAACAGAATGTACATTACACAAAATATACATTACAATGAATACAGTAATAAAATAATCAAACACAAGCCTTTAAATCTATTGATTGGCACTGTGCCTCCCTAATCCCTCAACAGGAGCCTAGATACCCACATTGCCAATCAATGAACACCCAAAATAAATAAAAGTAGTACTTACCCCTGTTGTGATGAAGGCCATCCTCCGCTTCAGGGGCATCAGCTGATCCATCCAATCATGTACCCCTTTATTCACCGCCCAACAAAACACCCCTCATAGTAATGATCAATATCATTGTTAGCCAAATGGGGTGGGTGGGTGAAGGTGGTATTTGACCCTTGGTGGGTGTTTAGACCTTGTGGGGGGGGTTGTGGGTGGAGTTAACCCCTTACCTCCCTTGGAGATGTCACATCCTTAAAAAAAAAAGAAGAGGCGGGCACATGATACAGCATCCAATCGGATTGGAGCTGTACCATCTGGGTCTAAAATGTGACCTCACAGGCCTATATAAGGCCTGTACGTCTCATTTTAGCAGAAGATCTCAATGTGGCAGCATCCGTTTTGGATTTACAATGGGGTTTTGGGTTGAGATAAAGAAGAAAGACAATTAAAGAAAAGAAGAAAAGAATGACAGTTGAAGATAGAAGGTGAAAGAAGATCAAAGAAAAAGATTTTTGTACCTGATGCTGTTCTTCAAGGAGGATGGAGACAGATTGCGGGTGATGACGTCGCGGTTCGAGGGCTTCCAGATACGCCGGAATTCGGAGGGTGAAGACTTCTAAAGGTAAGTAAAATATTCAATGTATGTAAATGTCTTTTTTTTTTGTATTTATTTATTTTTATGTTTTTGATTGCTAATATATTAACTTGTGCCCAGGGTACAGATAAATACAGTGACAGGCAATGCATTTTTTGGCAAATGCTTGTTTTGAATTGATTATTATTTTTTCTATTTCTGTTTATTGTTTTGATTAAATTGTTTGGAATTTGGATGGCTTGTTTTTAGTACATTTTAGGGTTGGTTAGCGGTTTTAAATAATTAATAGTTTTGTTGACGTGATTTTATTTATTTAATTGATTTGTTGGCTAGTGCTTTTATTGCTTGAATTGGTTGGATAGGTATTTAGTTAATTGTATTCTTATGTTTGGAATAACATAATTTGTATTATTTTTATGTTTTTGTGATAGATACATTTTATTCATGTGTACTATTAGGCTTTTTTTGCGCTTTTATTGTTGGGGTATTTAGGTGCTTGTGTATTTCTTTTATTATCGTGTATTTTTGGCCTTAATAATTTTTATTAGGTTTACCATTAAGTGCTGTAGTAGCTTATCATGCCCATATTATATGGGTATGGTGTACCACTGTACCAATCAATGAGTAGAGGGTGGGTGTAGTGGGGTCGGGGTGAGTGGTTAGGCCTCCCAGGTGGGTAGCGGGGGACGGGGGTTAACCCCTTAATTACTATAGCGGTTATTAATCACTAAGGTGATTAAGGGATTAGGGGCCATTAGATTTTATTTTTTCTTGTACTTTTTCTGGCAACGGAGGACATGGACATGGAGTATGCTGATGAGGATGCCCTTCATGATGACAGGAGTAAGTAGAAAGTTTTAATAACTTTATTTATACTGGATGGCTAATGTTTTATTTTGAATGGGCAAATTAGCTACTATCCATAACGGGATAATAATTATTTTGCCCATTAATATACTGTATGTGTTGGAGGGGGTTGTTGGGGGTAGAAGAGGTGGGTAGAAGGGTAGTTGTGTGTATTTTTGTTTATTGTGGGTAAAGGGATTGGGTGAAGGGGGTAGTAGCCCCAAGGATGGATATTTAGGCCTAACAGGTAGTAGTGGGAAGAGTTAACCCCTTCATTACTGTAGCGGTATTAACTGCCAAGGTATTGAAGGGGTTAACTCCCACTGCAACCCCTCCGCAAGGCCTAAACACACACCAAGGGCCAAATACCACTTCACCCACCCCGGTTACCCACAATAAACTGGGCACTGGTGGTTAACCACTTTATTGCCTTAGTGGTTAGCCGCTAAGGTAATGAAGCTGTTTTAGTAAAAATTTTAATACTAGTGTACGTGAGCAGGAGGTATCCTGAGCCGAACCATGTTGATTTGAGCTCCGGGATCCCCCTGCTTTTCGAGATACAGGCCCCGTTATGGGGTGCCGGTATCTCCTATACATTTTATTCCCACGGTCATGTGACGTGAGACATTTAAATGCATAGGAGATACCGTAACCCCATAACGGGGCCTGTATCTCGGGAAGCAGGGGGTCCCCGGACCAGAAATCAATGCGGTTCTGCTCCGGAGACCCCCTGCTCACATACAGTACACTACTATTACAATGTTTATTAAAACCCTGTGATCGCTGGCGGGATATGCGAAGGGAGAGGCGGCTCTCTCTGTGCAGCTCTCTATGCAGCTGGGCAAGATCGCCGGGTGAACTCTTTAGAGAGGCGAACATCACGTCGCTGGCTACTCACCAGTTTTAGGCATTTTGCTATCACGGGTAATTGAGGCTTCCTGAATACCATGATAGCAATGCTCAAAAAACTGACGGCGTAACCGGCTCAGCGATTTTTTTTACTGAAGGCTTACAGAATAGGCCCCTTAGTCTTTCTGCATCTGCACTGCACTGAGCAGGCTCCAGGGGAAGGTGAACTTAGCAGATGTAAATCCTGAGATGGATGTCATGCTACAGTACAGTGTCCTTGTCTTCTGAATAAAAATATTAACCTCTCAACTGCCTGGCTCCCTTAAGTACAAATATTACATTGACATCAAGGAAAATACACTATTCAAAGTTACCTCCCTGCACTAAGTGTGCACATTTTTGTTTCACTGTGCCTGAAGAAATAATGGATACTTATGGCAAGATAGGAGCGTATGATGATGACCAAGAAGACCGGGTGCAGTATACTGAGACACTTTCTCAATTCTTGTTGATCCCGATGAAAAGTGCGCTATTCTGGTGAGTATCTGTGGAGCAAAGACATGTTCTCATCATACAGTTCAGAAAACAAGTGAAAGTTAGTTTCATGACTTGATCAATGCTGCTCACCAGGGCTTCACCAATTGTGCAGTGGCTTAAATGTAGTAGTTGTTTCTGTGCGCCATACATGTCACTAGAGGCGTTTGTTGCTGAACTGAAATGCTTATTAGAGCTCGGTGCGTTTGGTACAATTTTAGAAGATATGTTATGGGACCAGCTGTTATGCACAATTAATGATGTAATGATGTAAGAATCTATACATGAGTCAATTTTCTCTTTAAAGGTGCAAACTCTCCTCGGACCATAGTGTAAAATCCAAGTGACATGTTTAAGGGGTACCATCTGGGCACCCATATCTGACACTTATAAGTATTTTTTTTTTAAATTAAGCTTGGGAGGGGTTGATTTTTACTGGCTACTCCCATTTGTGGGGTCACAAGAGATGGACACATTTTTGGAGCAAATTTGGATCTGTAGCGGATCGTGTGGTTGCTTTGATCAGCAGATTTCAGTGGATCAATGTCAAAAAGTACAATTTACGTTTTGCAGATTATTTATTATTATTACCAATACAGTACGTGGATTGATCTACTAACGGATTGCTGAATCTGTGGATTGGGTTCTACATGGGTTGTATCCAATGGCGGATTTTAATGAATCCACATAGATTGAACCCGCCCAAATCCATTTGCAGATTTTACAGTGTGATATAGATTTTGGGAGTAACATCAGAGAAAATCTGGGACACGGCTTTCGGCAGATTCGCCCATCTCACTGTGTGTTCAGAAAGTGCTTGTATAGCCAGAGGCCCCCTCCGCTAAATGTTATTAGTTCTCTGATAATAACAGGTTGGGATAAGGTTAAAAAAAACACTTGCCTATTCAGAGGCCCCTAAGAAATTAAACTGACTGACAATGTGGTATTACACCTTTAAAACAGCCCTTGAAATGCACAGATATGGAAGTTGCAGCACACATGTTTTTGTTTACAAAGAAATATAATTCCCTTGGCCTAGACGAGGGCAGCGCAAACTTTTCCTGCTGCGCCCCCCTATCTGGCCTGCTCCGGATTCGCGTCCCCCCCTCCTACCTGCCGCTGCATCAGATGACGCTCCGGGGTCACGTGATGTCAGGTCACGTGACCCGCAGCGTGATTTGACCCCTGTGACATCACATTACATGACCCTGCGGCATCATTTGATGCCACGTTGCCATGGAGACACGCCAGAGCTTCTGAATCTCGGTAAGTTTTCTGTTGCAGAAGCCTCACGCGATCCCCCGGCATTTAATTTAAATGTCTGGGGGAAGAGCGCAGGACATCTGCAACCGCCCACACCTCCCAGACAAATCTCCCGCCCCCCCGTGGGGTGCGTGCCCCTCAGTTTGCGCACCCCTGGCCTAGACAACTGATCAACCAGCCACAGCAAGCATATGGCATTTAAAAATGTTCCCTATAAACAATAGAACACACTGGTTAACTGGGTTTTTACTCTGCCACAGCAATTGTTTAATGTGAGCCAAGACATGATCGCCATTTATGTCCATTTAAGGGCACAGTCTGCTGGGCTTGTCATAGACATGGACATCTCACTAATGACATGCATACAATGAAAAGAGAATGTCAGAATACTGAGGTTCCACTTTATGGCAGCAGCTAAGTGGATAGGAGGCAGAGGAAACCCTCAAATAGCACTGTGCACTTACATGTGTGAGCAAGTTCCACCATTGGGACCAGCGTTTAGGTGACCTACCAGGGTAGGACAGTGATGGTACTCTTGGTAGGAGTAAAAGGGAAAGATCCAGGCCTATTTGACTGAAACTGTCAAAAGAAATTGCATTGAAATCGGGCCTTAATCAGCCAAGAATAGACGCTGCCACATGAAATGTTACATGAAACATTCACAATTGTTCAAGGAAGAGCTTGCAATCCTGGAGGGTATTAAGGGGAAACTCTATGTTGAGGCAGATGCCAAGTTTCTTTAAAACCATGCCCAGTGCCCTACACAATGCGCCATAAAGTTGATCGGGACCTTCTGTAGAATGCCCAAAGGCATACAACAAAAGACAAAGATATCCAATGTGACAAAATACATAGTTAAATTCTTCAATGTTTGTGTTCTCATGAATAAGGGTCATTTAGTTAAACCCTTTGGCCAAAACATTATAAGCCTGCAGCCACTTCCGGCATGACCAGTATGCAGGTCCTAACACTACCTGTGAAAATTCTCATTTACCTCTGCAGTGGAGGGTGAAAGGCCTTTATAGACCTGTCCTGTACAGGAACATGGAAAAACCTGCTACTTAAAAAGTGGGGTGGAGTGAGCTTAAACCCTGGAAAGAGGGATCACTAGCCTCCAAACAACTGATACCAGTTGAAAATTCATTTAATTTTTACAGGTAGTGTTAGGACCTGCATACTGGTCATGCTGTGAAGTGGCTGCAGGCTTATAATGCTTTGGCCAAAGGGTTTAACTAAATGACCCTTATTCATGAGAATACTAACATTGAAGTATTTAACTATCCCAACTAGCATTGGGTATCTTTGTCTTTTGTTGTATACATTTTGCCACGTTCAGTAGCACTCCTTTTGACACAAATATATATATATACAGTTTGATGTGGTGGCATCTGGTGTTAGAGCATGCTGGAATTGTGTGAATGCCTAAAGGCAGCTGATGTAATTGAATCAATCTTCTTACAGTTCTGCTGTTAAAAAAACAACGGTAGTGTGACGATATGTGGAGACTACAAAGTTATAGTTAACAGAGTGGCTAAGGTAGATAGCTATCCTCTCCCCAGGATGAAATAAATATATTCTACATTTTCTAGGGGGGAAACCTTCTCAAAAATTGATTTGGGCAATTCTTACCACCAAATTGAGTTGAATGAAGAATAATACAATTATGTAACTCTTCCACCTATCGGGTGACGTACTCCCTTATAATCACCTGCCATTTGCAGTCGCAGCTAAACATAGTATTTTTTTATAGAGCTATGGATGCTTTGTTTTAGGGCAGGCCTGCACAACTCGTAAAGTGAGAAGGGCCGAACTGCTCCAAGGAAAAAAAAAATTGGGTCACACGGGTAAAATCATCATCATCACCATCATCATCATCATCACCATCATCATCATCTTTCCTCCAGCACCTCATCATCATCCTCATATCTCCCCCAGCATCCCTCATCATCATCCTCATATCTCCCCCAGAACCCCTCACTATCAACCTTTGCGATACTCCCCATCTATCCCTCATACCCCCATCTCTCCCACTCACCCACACATATAATACTCCCCCTCCACATCAAACACACAATACCCCCTGCACAGCACACACATCACACCCCCCCTGCACCTCACATCGCTCTCCCCCCTTGCACCTCACATCACTCTCCCCCCTGCAACTCACATCACTCTCCCCCCTTGCACCTCACATCACTCTCCCGTCTTGCACCTCACATCACTCTGCCCCTGCACCTCACATCACTCTCCCCCTTTACATCTCACATCACTCTCCCCCTTGCACCTCAAATCACCCCCCTTGCACCTCAAATCACCCCCCATGCACCTCAAATCACCCCCCATACACCTCAAAACACCGCCCATGCAACTCAAATCACCCCCCTTGCCCCTCAAATCACCACCCTTACACCTCAAATCACCCCCCCTTGTACCTCAAATCACCCCCCATGCACCTCAAATCACCCCCCATGCACCTCCAATGACCCCCCCCTGCACCTCCAATGACCCCCCCTGCACCTCCAATGACCCCCCCTTCACCTCCAATCACCCCCCTTGCACCTTTAATCACCCCCCTTGCACCTCCAATCACCCCCCTTGCACCTCAAATCACCCCCTTGCACCTCAAATCACCCCCCTTGCACCTCAAATAACCCCCCCCCCCCTTGCACCTCCAATGACCCCCCTGCACCTCCCATCACCCATCACCCTCCCCCCTGCACCTCCCATCACCCATCACCCTCCCCCCCTGCACCTCAAATCACCCATCACCCTCCCCCCCTGCACCTCACATCACCCATCACCTTCTCCCCCCCTGCACCTCACATCACCCATAACCCTCTCTCCCCCTGCACCTCACATCACCCACAGGGCCGCCAACAGAAATCATGGGGCCTGGGACAAATGAAAGGAGCAGGCCCTCCCTACCCCCCGAACCCATGGAGCACCTACCACGAAAAAATATCTTTTAGCGCGCAACTTTTACTTAACTGTTTTCTTATTGTGATAAAGAAAAAAACATTACATCTCCCCCTCCTCCGGGACGAGGGGATGGGGGTGGGGGATGAATCGCTGCCATTTTTTTAAACTTTTCTTTAAAATTTATTTATTTCATTAACTGGCGCCCGGCCGGAGTCATCGCGGGCCACACAGAGAGGACAGGCGGGCCGCGGGCTGTATGTTGTGCAGGCCTGTTTTAGGGACTACCACACATCTGTGCTTATTTGGATGATATTCTGGTAACTAGGAGCACTGATGTAAAACACTTGGAAACCCCTAACCAGGTATTGCTAAGGCAGTCAGATGCTGGGTTTTGCCTAAAGAAGGATAATTACAATTTCCAGTCTCCTAAAGTGGTTTATCTGGGACCCAAAACCAATGCAGCTGGTTTACATTTTCTCAAAGTAAAGGTGCAAGCAATAACAGAGGCACCAGCAGTACTAGAGCTAAGTCTTTCCTACAGATGTAGTGGCAAAGATGATGCTGCAGTGGGAAAAGGAATACGAAAATAAATCCCTCGCTGTATTAGTGTACTATAGGCAATCAATTAAGTTTAATGAAGTAATTTCTCAGATGGATGTTGTGCTACAGCATTGTTTTTTTGTCTCCTGAATAAAAATATTAACGTCTTAACTTCTTGGCTTCTAATATTATAGATGTTTAGAAGCTTCACTGAAATGGAGACATGACTTCACAACATATTGAATAATGGACATACGGTAATTCATTTGAAGCAGCAATACAACATTCCCCATTTTTTCTTATTTTCGTATTTGTTCAGTATATGAAAAGAATGTGGCAATATATAATTCTACATTCTTACCTAAACTGGCAGTCTGGTGCTCCTGTTATAATTTTGTAAAAATCCTGATTGTGTGCCTAACATAATCGCCGCCTTTCTGTTTCAATCAATTTTTACAATTTACAGCTCAAACTCCTGCGAACATTGGCAATGCATGATCACAAACAGGAAAGTGTTGCAAAGTTCTTGCACTGCTTGGAAGGTGGGCTTAAACCTGCTTTAGAAATCAAAGGATGCTTTAAAACTCATTAAAAATGGCATTGAGTTGAATAATAAAAAAATAACCAGTCACTATTATCTACTACTACAGAACTGATTTATTAAAAAAACAACATATAGGATTTCACGTTTTGCTGCTTTAATTACTATAATTCTGATTGGGGTAATATTGCACGTAAACTTTTATTGACTTCAATGGTAGTTATGCTAGTGCCTCGATAAGTACTATTAGCTTAATAATTAACTCCCATAGAGTGCACTAGGGATGTGAGACACAACAGCTGTAATTAATTGCAGTCCATAATTTTTACAGTGACAGCCATATTCTAAGTAGAAGTAAATGAGTGTGTTTGTGTAGTCATACCTATAATTGGTTAATTTGGAGCTTTTTTATATTTAGTGTGGTCAAAAACCAACTCTGCTGCTTTACACAGTATTCTTTTAGCTTCAGTTTCCATAAAAAATGAGTTACTGTATCTAGCGTGACCTCATTCCTCTCCTCATCAGTTGCAGCAGGAATGCCAATTGTGGTATGGGATTTTGTTAGACTTTCAAATAAAATCTATCCACATTTCATTACCACATAACAATTTTAGTTGAAAATATTTTTTGTGTAATAGACTGGAAAGATTGTGAAATACAGACGTTCCACACACCACATTGTTTTCCATTTTACCAAAGAAGGCAGTGATTCTTTTTCTTTTAAGCCCAATAAAATGCACATGCTATCTGCAAGGCAGAATGTGTGATATTGTCCTGGTTCGCTTTGTGAAAGTTCGTGCAAATTCACTAAGAAATTCACATGGAGATGAAAATTGTGTTGCAGTTCTTCAAGAAATTTGTAATTCATGGAGAT
The DNA here is from genome assembly GCF_040206685.1 of Ascaphus truei. Lineage (NCBI taxonomy): Eukaryota > Metazoa > Chordata > Amphibia > Anura > Ascaphidae > Ascaphus > Ascaphus truei. Next base: position 236,839,443 of record NC_134486.1, on the reverse strand, counting down.
TGTTTCACAATGTATTGCTGTTTTTCACATCAGTGAACTTTCGCAGCATTTTGTTCTGTGACAATGGTTTTGTCAAAAACAAACAACATTTGTGTAATACCTAAATAAAAGGCAAACCTCAAGCATAGCACAACCAATTTATTAATAGCCAGCAGATTTATGAAAAAAGAACCCATTGCACTTAGTTTAAACGTATAACAAGCACATAATCCATCTGGGTGAGATAAAACTCACTACCTGCTACTATCGCTTGGCTCGCTCACTTTCGGTAGTGCCTCCGTTTATCATACAGTTATGGCCTTGTTTACAGTTTTCGGACCCTTGCTAAACCAAGTGTACATTTCTGGCATTTATATGTGTCTTGTGGCACCGCCACGACTGCTGCAAATTTTTGTTTTTTCGGCTGCTGTAGTACTCTGCATTAACAATAGGTGGTGTTAGTGTGCCAGTATGTATTTAATCTAAATTGAATTAAACCCATCCCTTATTCCCATACATTGTTTCAATGTGAAAAAACTTTAGATGCCATGTAACAGGTGAGAAAGATAGAAAACAAAGCACTACTTCACTAGTGCATGGTCAATAAAAGGTTAAATCAGGTGCGTGCCCATAAAAAGTTGTTTATTGGCGCATGCGCGAGGCTGGAGCGGATGGCAGCATAAAACTAGAGCTCCGTCCCCCACCTCCCATAACGTTACGAAAACGGCAATAATCACCGGAAAAAATCACAAATAAAAGCAAGGACAGAGTAAGGGATACTCTCACGATGGCCCCACTTTCAACAAAAAAAAAAAAAGAAGGCGATTTAAGAAGATATTTGGGTCGCTCTACCCCACGAGGCGCTGCTGCAGCGAGGCCGCCAGAATCAACAGTGGGATCCGATTCAGAGAGGGAAGAGGACCCCCCACATCAGCCCACCCAGATGCCTGTCCGAATCTGCGATTTTGATCGCTTATATCAGGATATGAAAGACATGATCTATGTTGGACTTCAGGATTTAAAAAAGGAGGTCCAAGGTCTGGGTGAGAGAACGGGGGCCCTGGAGGAAAAGATGGCGGCCGCATCCAAACAAATTAAGAAAACAGATAAAAGAACCACGCACATACAAACCCAGATTGCGGAGATACTAGACAGGCAGGAGGATGCCGAAAACCGAGACCGCAGAAACAATATCAGGGTGCGCGGTGTCCCAGAGACAATCACGGATGCAGAAGAATTCATAACCAGGTGGCTAGAAACAATACTGCCCGACATACCGACTACAGAAAGAGCTATGGACCGCTGTCACAGAGCCCTTAGAAGCCGCCCAGCAGCAACGGATCAACCGCGGGATATTATTGCAAGGTTGCATTATTTTAAAACAAGAGACGCTATCTTTAAATGTGCAAGAGCGGAGGGGGCATGCCGGTTCGAGGGAACCACAATCCAATTGTTTCAAGACCTATCCCCGATCACTCTCACAAGGAGAAGAGCACTGCATCCTGTCACTAAACTACTGAGGGACCGGGCAGTGCGATATCGTTGGACCTTTCCGTTCGGCCTGATGGTCATACGGAACGGAAGGGCCATATCAATGAAAGACCCAGGAGAAAGTGAGGAATTTCTAAATAAACTGGGACTGAAGGAGGGCCCGATACAAAGTCCCAGGAGAGAGGCACGAGAGGATCCAGAGTGGAGCACCGTGGGGACGTCAAAATCCCCTGAGATCCGATGATCCCCCCAGTACTCTGAGGCGAATGCCTAATTCCAGTTGACTAAATATACAGTCTAAAAGTTGGGGTAATGGTTTCCCCACCAGTTTGCCACACGAAGAGTTTGCCACAATACCTGACAAAGTCGCTATCCTGATGTTAATGCCACTAAGAGGACTACACTGGTTGCCTGAAAAAGAAAATTCAAACTCTTACCTGTTGCTGCAAATGGCGATCCGAGGTGGAACGCAAGGCACCCAACATGGCGCCTCAGCAAGCGTCTCACCGCATGGCTTCGTTGCGGAAGCGGAGGGCTTCCAGACGCGGGAGCAGGTGAGGAGACGTCCTTCTTCGCGAACTAACTGGGGGAAAATGGCGGCCGACGGAAACGCGTCGCCGGAAATGGACCAGACGCCATCTTGGAGGAGGCAGCCTGGAAGACAGGCCGGAGAGCGTCATCACCCAGCGCCAGAAGAGACCAACAATCTGCAGTCGGCCGGCGCGCTCTAATAAAACGGAACTAGCCCACTGTCCTATCTTATGGCGGCAAGCAGCGGAAGGGGCGCTGAACCACATCGAGCGCAGGGAGCAACGGGACTGGCCGGACATTGAAGGCGAAGTGGGAGGGGAGGCCCACCCGGTTACCCAGCAGATAGCAGGAGATAAGAGAGACTGGGACATAACACTAAGGGCTAAACAGAAGCAGGCTTTAAACAGGGCTGCACCACTTACAGCACACAGTTTAGCTCAGTGCCCACAGCTAGATAACCAAAGAGACCCAAAAAAAGGAGCAGACCACTAGCTAATCATACAGAATCCCAGAGCAACAGATGGCTGAAATATGCACTGACACTGAGGCAGGCAGGAAAGCACAGGAGAGACTAGCGAACAGGGGCAAGAAGTTATTCTCTACAATTTACACTCTACTTTTTAAAAGTTTGTAGTTGAACTTACAGTTAACAAATCAAGTTACAAAAAGTTGTCGTTACACTATTACACCGCACAGGCAAGGGAGGGAGGGAGGGGTGCTGTCCCTCGTGAAGGCTTTGTGCATGAGTCTCCACATGGGCGTGGGAGAGAAGACCCACGAGTGGCCCATGGAAGTCCCATTTAGGCCAGCCAAGCAGGACGGGAGAGGGGGAAGGAGGGCCATCCCGAACTCCGTCCAGGCTGCACGCCTGAAAAGGGCAAAGAAGGAGATTGGGGGAGCTAGTTCTCGCCCAATCCCCGGACAGTTATTACATGTTGAAATGAATGTTGAATTGTGTATTTTTATGTCTCCCCAGTGTGTTCCCCTCTGTATCCCCATGCCATGGCTCCAGATTGCTGACAGGCGGAATCAAACACAGGAACACCTGACACCCTCATCGTTGACACCAGAGGCTCAAACGGTTGCTTACGCAAGAGTAAAGGTTTGGAACTGCAATCATGAATAAAGGGATTACTATCATATCACATAATGTAAAAGGCTTTAATAACCCAGGGAAGCGCAGACTAGCTATGACGGACTATAAAAAAACGGACCCTGACATCATCCTCTTACAGGAAACACATTTTTCTAAATCTAGTTCACCGAAATTTATTGATTACAAATTTAAGAACTGGTTCTCAGTCTCAGCCACAAAAAAGAAGAGAGGGGTAGCCATTCTGGTACATAACCGTTTGCTCTTGACGATTAAGACCATTAAAAAAGACTACAACGGCCGATTTCTCATTTTAAGCGGTGAAATAAGAGGTCAACCAATCACACTGGCAAATGTTTATGCCCCGAGTGAAGGCATGGAAACTTTCCTAGAAAGATTTTTTGCTTTACTCCAGAGGTTAGCGCAGGGATGTGTAATACTTGGGGGCGACTTTAACCAAACACTAGATCCAATACTAGATAGATGCACCCCGAGCGGTAAACATAGCTCTAGGATAAGACAAACTTGGAATAGAGGGCTGCGCACCAATAACCTACCTGATATTTGGCGAGAACAACACCGACAAGATAAAGGTTTTACATTCTACTCCCACCCCCATGACAGATATAGTCGGATAGACTACCTGTTTATATCCAGAAGAATGGTTTCACAGATCTCCCACACGGGCATCCACGATATTTCGTAGTCAGATCATGCACCGATCGAGCTGCGGTGCACTGATTTTATTCTAGACAGACCAGGAGCGAACTGGAAGCTCAATGAAGTCTTACTAAAAATCCCCGAAATTGCACAAAATGTAGGGGATAAAATCAGGGAATATTTTCAAGAGAATATAGGAAGTGTAACTTCGCAGGCTACCTTGTGGGAGGCCCATAATGCGACTCTGAGAGGAGAGCTCATGAGGATTGCAAGCAGGCGAAAGAGGGAGAAGGACAAAAAAATCAATCAATTACAAGCAGAATTGGCAGTCCTCTCAACTCGGCATAAAAAGAATAAAGACGCATCGACCCTTAAGGAGTTGCTAGACACTAAAACCAAACTTAATATCTTGCTGACCTCCCGCGCTGAAAAGGAGCTGACATGGTCTAAGCGGAAATATTTTGAAAAAGCAAACAGGCCAGATACCCTACTTGCCAACAAACTAAGAGATAAAACCAAGTCTCCCAAATTCAGACAATTCGAACAAAACAAGGGGATCTGACCTCTGATCCAAAAAAAATAGTTAATGAATTTAAAAAATATTACGAGACCCTATACGATGGGGCGAAGGTGGCACATACGCCAACCACAAAAGCACGACTAAAGACGTTCTTAGCTGAGGCTCATCTGCCTACAGTGACAAGAGAGGAGAGGGACGCACTACAGGCAGAATTTACTATTGAGGAACTCCTAGAGGTAATGAAGTCATTAAAAGCAGCCAAGGCCCCAGGCCCAGATGGTTTTTCCAATCTCTATTATAAGAAATTCCGTAAAATTTTAGCTCCTCATCTACTAAAACTATGTAATTCCTTCTTGGATGGTGCCCCCATCCCGAGCTCGATGCTCCAGGCGTCTATCTCAGTAATCCACAAACAAGGAAAGGACCCAGCGGACTGTAAAAGCTACAGGCCCATCTCGTTAATAAACTCGGATACAAAAATCTTTTCCAAACTGTTAGCTAACCGCCTTAACCGGGTGTTGTCCAAGTTGGTCCATCCTGATCAAGTAGGGTTCATATGTGGTCGACAAGCAGCTGATAACACCAGACGGATTATTGACTTAATTGATCTGGCGCAGAAAAAACGTATCCCGTCTATGGTGCTTAGTTTAGATGCTGAAAAAGCGTTTGACAGAATTGACTGGCCCTACTTGAGGGAGACGCTTTGGGCATTCGGACTGGGAGGGAGAATGATAGAGGCAATTCTCGCTCTGTATAAGGGACCGACGGCGAAGGTCAGACACCAGGGCTTCCCCTCGGAAGAATTCCAGATAAAGAGCGGCACCAGACAGGGCTGTCCTCTGTCACCCCACCTCTTTGCGCTTTGTATTGAACCGCCAGCGGCGCACATCCGCCTTAGTCCAAATATAACAGGCATCCAAATCAGTGACCAGCCACATAAGGTGGCCCTGTATGCTGATGACGTGATACTCACACTATCACAGCCCCTCACCTCTCTACCGAACGTCTTCCAATTATTAGGGGAATTTAATACGATATCAGGGTTTAAAATTAACCAGGCAAAATCTGAAGCCCTAAATATCAATTTACCTAAAGTTACTGAGAAATTGATCACGGTAAATTTTGAATTCAAATGGCAAACCTCCTGCATAAAATATCTAGGAATAAATATCACAAAACAATCAGGCACCCTCTTTAAAGCTAATTACCCCAGACTAATTCGGACACTGAAGGAAGATCTCCGGAAATGGGCAGGGTACAACATATCCTGGATCGGAAGAATCCAATCACTAAAAATGAATCTCCTGCCCAGAATTCTGTACCTATTTCAGACTCTTCCGGTCCCTATAAACAGGGAAGAGATCCTTCGGTTACAGTCCGCAATGGTGAAATTTATCTGGGGTCATAAAACCCCCCGCGTCAAAACTAGCATACTAATCCGACCCACTACAAAAGGAGGACTAGCGGTACCTTGCCTGTTGTCGTACTATAGAGCGGCCCAATTAACTCAAATCATCCAGTGGCATACCCACCCTAGTCAGAGGCGCTGGGTAGCTCTGAAATCTGCCTGCTGTGCCCCAGTGGCATTGCAGGATCTGATCTGGCTACCAAATAAGGTCCGCAAGGACTTCACACACCCGCTCCCCGCGGTTGTCAGCTCTTTGGCAGTATGGGACAAAAGCAAATATAAACACGTCTTGATGAGACAACACTCTTTGATGACCCCAATTTTGGGAAACCCTGATTTCGCTCCGGGCCTGCAAAAGAGAGATTTTATTACATGGACACAGAAGGGCTATACTCGCCTTCGACACCTGGAGGGTAGAATATCTATCAAACCGTTTGAGCAAATTAAGTCTGAAAAATCTACAGTATTCCAAATTCAGAATTCTTTAGATACCTCCAGCTAAGAGCTTTCTATGATAAATTTCCCATTCGAGCTAAACGCACTAATTTTGAACAGCTCTGTTCTACTGGAACAGGAACCAAGGGACTTATCTCTACAATGTATAAAGCGGTGGTCTGTCAGAACCCTGACGCTGACGTGACATTAAAATATAGGAACAGGTGGGAAAGAGATCTAGGAGACACATTAGAGGACAAAGACTGGGATCAAATCAGCTTGGCGGCAGCTAAGAGCTCGATTTGCACGACATTAAAGGAGAACGCGTATAAAGTCCTGATGAGGTGGTATCTGACTCCAACACGATTATCAAAGTTTGTCAGAGGTTACCCCCCATTGTGCCCTAAACAATGTGGGGAGCAGGCAGACTTGCTGCACATGCTGTGGGGTTGCACCAAGGTACTCCCAATCTGGGAGGAGATCAGAAATTGGCTTCAGAGAATTCTCGACTGCACGATCCCTTTAGACCCCTGGTTGTTTCTGCTGGCCAGATACACCCCGGGGTTAAACAGGTCGGAGCACAAATTAATTGCACATTTTGCAACTGCCCTGAGGTGCGAACTCGCAGCATTGTGGAAGCAACCAGATCTACCAAATATCCCAAAAATCAGAAATAGAATTTGGCACGTTTGCCGGATGGAACAGTTAACGAGTCTGGTTAACGACACCGGCACAAACTTTCTCAAAGTCTGGTCACCATGGCTAGACCTGAACGATATCCCAGGGGTCAATGCCTCCAACATACTGCTCTAATAGCTCTAGGCGCGTTCTCCTTGGATGAAGTGTACAGGACAGGGAGACATAGAATCATACCAAAGTAAGGGGAGAACTAATTCCGGTAGAGAAAAGGACAAGCAAGGGCCAAGATACAGCAGAAGAGATCAGAAGCCAACGCTACGATCACAGATACCGGGAGATCTTCCGGACCAGAAGTCTTCAGAAACCCAAGAAGACCAGAATTTAGCGAGAACCGTAGCCTCTAAGATGAGCCCAGCTGAGTTGAAATCGTTCTGTGGTAACCCCCCCCCCCACCCTCCCTCCCTCCCCCCTAATGTAGTATGTCTGTACGTCTTGTTGGTCTGTATGTAACCCCAGTAGGTCTTATGTGAGTCTACTTATAATATGAGTTGTTGTGGGTACTTTTGTATAAGACAATGGGTTGGGAGATAATGTGATTATTGTACCATGCACTCAATAAAAAATTTTTTTGGTTGAAAAAAAAAAAAGTTGTTTATTGGTTCCAAATATAAAACAGCTACATGGAGGGGTCCAAGGGCCCCTCACCAACGCGCTTTGACCGTTGGTCTTTCTCAAGGCGTCTTGTCTATACACCTTGAGAAAGACCAACAATCGAAACGCGTTGGTGAGGGGCCCTTGGACCCCCTCCATGTAGCTGTTTTATATTTGGAACCAATAAATAACTTTTTATGGGCATGCACCTGATTTAACCTTTTATTGACCATACACTAGTGAAGTAGTGCTTTGTTTTCTATCTTCCTCATCTGCAAGCTGCTGCAGATGAAGGCACACGGATATCCTGATAGATGGATGCTCATATCTAAAGAACTATACCACACAAACATGTGAGTTATTACACTCTGGTTTTTATATCTTTTGTATATCCACTCCGTTGCTACTTTGACTGGACACCAGGGGTGTGGATTCTCACCGCAGTGCAAGTGGAATCCTGGCCAGCTATTCGGAATAATAGTGGAGTCATATATATATTATTCCAGTGGAAAAGTGAGGTATATCATTTTGTTCATGGAGGATACCACATTTATGCATTTTATTCTATAATGCTTAAAGACTGCGAATTGATTTGTCTCGAGCTTGGAGCATCACACAGCTATTTGCAATCTGCCATGTAACAGGGACTTATTCCTGTTAACAAACGTGCCTCTAATCCAGCAGTGAAATGGTTAATTGCATATCAGCAATTAACCAACTTCACCTAGCTGATTAGAGCTCTCTCAGAAATAGCCTGTCCTGAGACAAGAAGAGAGGATTCCTTAGTTATGCTTTACTGTGGAGGGTTTTTGTCACTTTTTTTTACCCACCATGACCTTAATAAGTGTGGTGATTAAAGACTCTTATTTCATTTGAGCAAATGCCAGCAACCAACCTCACACTGATGATACCCATCAAGGTTGAAACATGTCTGTGAGTGGGTTTACAGGCTTTGCATCTCCCAAGCCCTTGCTTAAAAGCTGTGTCTAAAGCAGCATGCATTGGCTAAGAGTAGCTCATGTAATGTGAGCTTGAGATAAAAGGTGGCACTGTGTGCTCATTTGCATGTCATTTCCCAGAATCCCTTGCTGCAGTGGAAGTGCTGTGTGCTGGGTGATAATGGTGAAAAACAGGGTTGCAGACATATCTAAGACATGCAAATGAATATACAGTAATATTTACAGTTGCTTTATGCTTTACTGTGGAGGGTTTTTGTCACTTTTTTTACCCACCATAACCTTAATATGTGTATGTGTATGGGTATGGGTATGGTTATGGGTATATATATGTATATATGTATATATATTGGAGAAACAAGAGAAAAAGTACCCGATCCATGTGTAAAATCTGGTAACAAAATTTTAATAAAAGATCACAAGACAAATGCACATTCACAATTTGTCAATGCAAAATAAGCATTGTATGGGTAAACCCATGCGCCAACATGTAACTGCTCGCCGAACGTTTGCTTCAATACATCAGACCTCACTGCTGCCTGTACATCACGATGAGATGTCCCTCCGGCAATTCAGGTAAACAGTCTGTTGTTCCCAGCAGATGGTATTAGATGCTGTGTGCGGCTCAGGGAACGTCCTCCCTTTCCTGGCAGCAGACGCACGAGCTGTTCCACCAACGTAGCTCTTTGAAACCACGTGCGTTTCTTCCGATTAACGGATTTCATCAGGGGATGAAATATATATATATACAGGCATACCCCGCATTAACGTACGCATTGGGACCGGAGCATGTATGTAAAGCGAAAATGTACTTAAAGTGAAGCAATACCTTTTCCCACTTATCGATGCATGTATGGTACTGCAATCGTTATATATACGTGCATAACTGATGTAAATAACACATTTGTAACAGGTTCTATAGTCTCCCCGCTTGCACACAGCTTCGGTACAGGTAGGGAGCTGGTAATGCTGTTCAGGACGTGCTGACAGGCGCATGCGTAAGCTGGCATTTGACTATTGGGCGATATGTACTTACTCGCGAGTGTACTTAAAGTGAGTGTCCTTAAAGCGGGGTATGCCTGTATATATATTTATAGAAAAGAGAGAGGAGAGAGCGCACGCCCCATAGTGTAAAACCGTAAATTTATTGAGGGGAAGGGGGGTAAAAAATGCACTCACAAGTGTACAAGTTTTAAAAGCATATCGTGATCATAATCACCACCATCCGGTACTGCAATTGATTCTTGAGAAGACCCTCTGTCCCGAAGATGGAAGAACCACACTCTAGCAAGATGTCCAGGGTAAGTAGATAGTTTGGAAACAAGTTCCAAAGATCCCAAAGGAAAATAACCTTGCTGGCGCGTCCGGCGCTCGAGTAGGTTTTCTCCTGCGCTCCGTGATGACGTAGTGTCTATGCGTCTTACGTGATGACGCTCCCTGACGCGTTTCGTCACACACGGGTGACTTTTTCAAAGGGTAGTGGGGAAGAATGATACGGCCACATATATATACCCTAATGGTTCCGTAACCCACACTACAATCAGCTGAGTATAATAAAAAAGGTGATTGGAGCCGAAATAGCTTCTAATGACACAATGGAATATTATAACACTGAGAGAAACTCATACTGCTATTAGAACTGATAGAACCAATAAATACACTAAGGAGCATAAGAGGCTACTACTACATGTGGATACCATACTAAGTATATTACACACAATATATTGCATCAAAAAGCACAATACAAAACTATTGTGTGTGTGTGTGTGTGTGTGTGTGTGAGTGTGTGTGTGAGAGAGTGTGACAGTGTGTGTGTGAGAGAGTGTGACTGTGTGTGTGTGTGTGTGTGTGTGTGTGTGTGTGTGTGTGTGTGTGTGTGTGTGTGTTAGTGCGACAGTGTGTGTGAGAGTGACAGTGTGTGTGCGAGAGTGTGACGGTGTGTGCGAGAGTGTGATGGTATGTGCGAGAGTGTGACGGTGTGTGCGAGAGTGTGACGGTGTGTGGGAGAATGAGTGTGGGAGAATGAGTGAGGGAGAGAGGTGAGAGGGGGAGGAGGAGAGAGGGAGAGGAGAAAAGGGGGGCAGCCACCGCCGCAGGTAGGCATATGGGGGGGAGAGGGAGATGCTGCGGGGGGAGAGATGGAAGTAGGGGGGGGGAGAGATGGAAGTGGGGGGGGAGAGATGGAAGTGGGGGGGAGAGATGGAAGTGGGGGGGGAGAGATGGAAGTGGGGGGGAGAGAGGTTGCTTCTGCTGTAAATGCTGCTTGTGTGACAGTGTGGGTGGCAGAGTGTGTGAGAGTGTGACAGTGTGTGTGTGTGAGAGTTTGTGAGAGTGTGTGTGTGTGAGTGTGACAGTGTGTGTGTGACAGTGTGACAATGTGAGTGTGACAGTGTGAGTGTGACAGTATGTGTGTGAGTGTGTGTGTGTGTGTGTGTGTGTGTGTGATAGAGAGTGTGACAGTGTGTGAGAGTGTGACAGTGTGTGAGAGTGTGACAGTGTGTGAGAGTGTGTGTGTGAGAGTTTGACAGTGTGTGTGTGTGAGAGTGTGACAGTGTGTGTGTGACAGTGTGAGTGTGACAGTGTGAGTGTGGCAGTGTGACAGTGTGAGTGTGACAGTGTGACAGTGTCTGTGTGTGTGTGAGAGAGTGAGTGTGACAGTGTGTGTGACAGAGTGTGTGACTGTGTGTGTGTGTGTGTGTGACAATGTGTGTGTGTGTGAGTGTCACAGTGTGTGTGTGTGTGTGTGTGTGTGTGTGTGTGTGTGTGTGTGTGTGTGTGTGTGTGTGTGTGTGTGTGTGTGTGTGTGTGTGTGTGTGTTTGTGCGTGTGAGAGAGTGTGACAGTGTGTGTGAGAGTGACAGTGTGTGTGTGAGAGTGACAGTGTGTGTGCGAGAGTGTGACAGTGTGTGACAGTGTGTGTGAGAGTGTGACGGTGTGTACGACTGTGTGTGGAAGTGTGCGTGTGGGAGAATGAGTGTGGGAGAATGAGCGTGGGGGAGGGGAGAGAGAGGGAGAGAGAGGGAGAAAGGGAGAGAGAGGGAGAGAGGGCGAAAGGAGGAGAGAGGGGGAGAGGGGGAGGGAGGGGGAGAGGAGAAAAGTGGGGTGAGAGAGAGGAGGGAGAAAGAAGGGGGGAGGAGAGAGAGAGAGAGAGAGAGAGAGAGAGAGAGAGAGAGAGAGAGAGAGAGAGAGAGAGAGAGAGAGAGGGAGAGGAGAAAAGGGGGGTGAGGGAGAGGAGAGAAGGGGGTTGAGGGAGAGGAGAGAAGGGGGGGGGTGAGAGAGAGGAGAGGAGGGAGAAAGAAGGGGGGGGAGATCGATTGATCCGTGGGGGGTGGGGGTGATGTGAGATGTAGGGGGGGGGGTGTTTAAACCAAAATCATTGCAAAATATATACACATTGTTTATTCAAAAGTATGAGTTAATTATTATTTATTACCCCCACTTCTTTACACGTCTATTTTGTGATTTACCCATTGAACATGTCATCCAGATAGGGGTTCCCCAAAATGTAACGAAATACTTAAAGGGTTCCTTTAAACAAAAAAGGTTGGGAATCACTGCTCTATACACACAAACACACACTGTAGCCCACACCTCTATACTGTACACACAAACACCCACTGCAGGGCCTACCTCAGTATACAGAAACACACACTGCAACCAGGGTTGCCACCTTCTATTGAAGGCTAACTCGGACATAACGTTTTTTTAGATCTATTTATTATATATTTATTTATCTTGCCTTTGGCTGTATCCTCCCCTCCAAATTCCGCCAACATGGCTGCGCGACGTCACGTAATGCACATTGCCATATCAACAAGCTCTGTGACGTCACGTGACATCAAGTTGACATGACAACGGGATGCATTATGGTGACGAGGCATCATGTGATGCCACATTGTCATGGCAACATGTCACCGCCTGACGTTAGTGTCTTGTTGTCGTGGTAACGGGGGGGGGGGGGGCGTGACGCGATGTATAATGTTTTAAAGTGTCCCGGTTTTTCATTTTGAAAATCTGGTCACCCTATCTATGGGATCAATATGTTTGTAAATCACAGTTATTGTGTCTGAATCCTTGTATTCATAAGATGTAGTATATAGAACAATATGTATGAATTGTAGATATTCTGCCAGCAATTTTATAATCACAGTCCTCCTTACCATCCACAGTGACGATCTTCTGGGTGGTGGGGACCAGAGTAATATGTTCGTAACTTACTCTATAGATAGCCGGTATATTCATGGCTTCTCCTTCAATAGTTACATAGCCCGTGGGGTAATCACCATATATTTTCACTAACAATACGTTAGATGGAGATCTTGCTTACCCTCTCCAGTGACCGTTTTTGGTGAGGTGGAACCGGAGCTGTATAACACGGTACACGATTATCCGTACCCGGCTTGTCCTTCCACACCACCGCTTCCACGTCACATAGGGTAGCTCAATTCACGTCTCGTGAGATCCACCTCTGGCTCTATTGTGAGGCACTCACAGGGGATTTGGCACTCATACAAGGAATCCTCTGTTCTCCCGTCAGCCAGCGACTGTTGTATTATCCCAGCAGAAAAGACAAAAGAACTGCAATATTGATCCTCAGTCTGTACTCTCTCCACAAGCATCACCCTACGCATTTCAACTCGTAGTCTTCATCAGATACACTATTTTTTATTATTTTTCCCTTCCCTTTTGTCTATATCTCTGCGCCTAGGTCAGCTGCGCTAATATATATATATATATATATATATATATATATATATATATATATATATATATATATATATTGCTTTCCTGTGGAGGGTTTTTGTCACTTTTTTTACTCACCATAACTTAACTCAGTATTATGGTATATATATATATATATATATATATATATATATATATATATAGTTTTATTCCCCATTTATTGCTATCCCAAAGGGAGAAGCGCAAGGATTCACTGTCTGTTTTTCACATTTGTATGGCCAATCCCTTCCCCAGCTGCATGCTCCTTACATGGAGAAGCGCAGCGCATATATATTTGTTATATATATATATATATACATATATATTTTTCTTCTTCTTTGTCGTGAGGTGCTCTGATTTTTTCTGGAAGCAACAATCTTTGGACTAGGAACGATTCTTTTTTCATGCAGCACTCATATATTTAGCTATAGATTATTTATCCCTGGTTTAGTGAGTTCCTTAATTTGTTTACTTACAGTACCAGAACACCCTGCGACTGTCTCTGTAGATTCTTCTTACTTTCCACTTATATTGTTTGCTCTTCGGAGCATGGATTCCCTTTTTCTATAATATTAATTTTATGTCCGTTTTTTTAACGTACTTCACTATATATTTTCTTTTTTTTCTTCTTTTTTGTCCTGAGGTGTCCTGACAATTGTGTTTTCAAGGGGTAAAGGTCGAGGCATGAGCTGTATAGTATCAGCGAGTGGAGCTACCCATATGCTTCGTTAAAGAGGTGTGTTTTAAGATGGGTCTTAATGGTGGAGAGAGAGGGTGCTAGTTGGATATTAAGGGTAAAGGCATTTCAGAGGCAGTGAGTGAGAGAGGGTTTTTTTGGGGAGAGGGCTTTAGATACAAAAGGGGTAGACAGAAGACATCCATAAACAGAATGCTAGAGCCGGGCAGGTGTATAGTGAGAAATTAGGGCTGAGATATAAGCAGGAACAGAGTGTATAGCCTTAAGAGTGAGGAGGAGAATTTTGTGCGTAAAAAGGGATTTGAAAAAAAAAGAATAATAATTCGCGCTACTAATTGTTAAAGTGATATGTGAGTATATATATTTTTAAATATAACTTATAACTTGTGACCCACCAAAATGTGAAAATGATCGCTGTTTAGCAATCTGTGAATACAAGGTGAATATCAATAATAATAAAAATCTTTAACCAAAAGAGAGAGTCTGCTGCTGTATAAAGTTGGATGGCTCAACATCCCTTGGAACTAGTATACAAAAAGAAGAAAACACAGCGCACAACTCATAGTGAAATGAATATATTATAAACTGATTAAGTGAAAGTGGTAAAATATGCACGTACAAGAAATCAATATATTCAGGCAAAACATGAATTTTGGCACATGATACCAGCACGAATCCAAATCCGGTCATACTGCAAAGGTATGAAGAGTAGACCAACAGCTTGGGTGATGTAATGTAATCCCAGGTGTCCTCTGTCTTGCTCAGTTACTAATCCTCTGATCTGCCAGCGTCTGAAGCATAATTCAGAGACCTATAAAAATCATGTAAGATTATGCATTTGGGAAGCAAGAATAAACAGGCGACATACAAATTAAGTGGGGATAAATTGGGGGGATCCTTGATAGAGAAGGATTTAGGAGTTCTTGGAGACAGCAGGCTTAGCAATAGATCCCAATGCCATGCAGTAGCTGCAAAGGCAAACAAGATCTTATCTTGCATTAAATGGGCAATGAATGGAAGGGAAGTAAACATAATTATGTCTTTTTACAAAGCATTAGTAAGACCACACCTTGAATATGGAGTACAATTTTGGGCACCACTCCTTAGAAAATACATTAAGGTCTCCTTGATAAAGAACTACTGTTCGAAACGCATAGGAGGTGTTTTTCCTGTGCATATTTTACTCTAATAAAGATTTTTTTGAACATTTGGATCCCCTCCTGACTCCAGTTTCTGATGGTGCTCTACTCTTCTCGCATATACCTTGGATTTACCAGCAGCAGCACGTCATCCAAACAAGGAGGTGTTCGTGAGTCTATTTGCCTTTATGCTATATTATTTCCCCCAATGAAATTGATTGTGGTGAGTTTTCTCATACACTTTTGGTTTTCAGGGATTCATGGCTTTATTCTGCTTATGGACTAACTCATATTCATGATATACACCTACCTGTGTTTTGGGATTGATTATTCATTCTACAGCTGGGTATTTTGAGCATTCTTACAACTTTCTTTGTTAGCAATAGATCCCAATGCCATGCAGTAGCTGCAAAGGCAAACAAGATCTTATCTTGCATTAAATGGGCAATGGATGGATAATTATGTCTCTTTACAAAGCATTAGTAAGACCACACCTTGAATATGGTGTACAATTTTGGGCACCACTCCCTGTAGAGAAGAGCCACCAAATTAATAAAGGGGATAGACAATCTGGGTTATGAGGAGAGGCTAGTTAAATTAGATTTATTTACATTAGAAAAGAGGCATCTAAGAGGGGATATGATAACTATATACAAATATATTCGGGGACAGTACAAGGAGCTTTCAAAATAACTATTCATCCCAAGGGCAGTACAAAGGACACAGGGTCACCGCTTAAGGTTGGAGAAAAGGAGATTTCACCAGCAACAAAGGAAAGGGTTCTTTACAGTAAGGGCATTTAAAGTGAGGAATTAATTACCTATGGAGACTGTGATAGCAGATACAATAGAATAGAAAAAGGTTGGACATCTTTTTAGAAACAAAAGGTGTACAGGGATATACATCACCAAATAAGTAAACATGGAGGATGTTGATCCAGGGAGTAATCTGATTGCCAATTATTGGTGTCTAGTGAAAGGAAAAACAAGCGCAAATAACATTACTAATAAATCAAATAACACAAATGGTATACTATCCTTAATGAGTGCAGCTCCCGACGTAGAATTCAAAGTAAATTCAATCAGCAAACGAAGGAGAAACAGGTGCGCAAATCACATCAGGACATGGAAAGAAAGTGAAAACACAAAATAGTGCAATATTGTCAACCCCAACAGATGATTTCAGTGTTGAAAGTTCTATAAAATTTGCACTCACGTGTTTAACGTGAAATGAAAGCGTTGTGGTTATTAGAAGCTACCAACTTTTGTCTCCAGATAGGTACTCCAGATCCATAGAGAGGGGGGGAAATCCATATACAAAAAAGGGCAAGCAAAAATAGTATAGTACTGTTTTTAATATTAAAAACACAAAGTATTCCACTTACATAAGTGCCTTTGTTTGTGAGCATTCAGACCACCCTGGGTCATATGGTCAGACAAAGATGTTCACAGCAACAGCATCTGCTCCACGGCTGTCACAGCAAGTACTGGGCTGAATAAAGTTGTCCTCCCCTCTGGATGTCATCAACAAGGGCTTCTTAGTAATCACTGATTCATCCAACGCGCGTTTCCACTGCAAAGTCTTCCTCAGGGGCTCATCGAGGATTTTGAGCAGCTGTCGCAATATTTTGCTAGTTAGCTATTCAGAAAGTCTCGATGAGTTGGTTAAATTGTGCGGGGAATGCATTTTTTTACTATTTCTGGCTCCTGGCCAAACAAATCGCACAGGAGCTCAACAAATCCAAATACGCCAT
Organism: Ascaphus truei; assembly: GCF_040206685.1. Taxonomy (NCBI): domain Eukaryota; kingdom Metazoa; phylum Chordata; class Amphibia; order Anura; family Ascaphidae; genus Ascaphus; species Ascaphus truei. Next base: position 236,822,770 of record NC_134486.1, on the reverse strand, counting down.
TTGATAAAATCACACTATTCTAGTAGCTTCGATAAACTGATTGAGGCTCTGAAATAGCGAGTTTATCAAAGATTTCATCTCTCCAGCCCCAGGGCGGCAAGATGGGATATGAGAGCAGGACTTAGAGAGAAAAATGCATTTTTCCTGCATCGAATTGAAACCGGAAGTCCTTGGAGCTGATGCACATTAATATCAGTTCCGGAGACCCCCGGCATAAATCCGATGCAATAAAAATTAATTTACAGGCAACTTCATTACCTTAACGGCTAACCTCTAAGGCAATGAAAGGGCTAACTACCAGTGCCAGGTTTATTGTGGGTAGTGGGCGTGGGTGAAGGTCATATTTGGCCCATGGTGGGTATTTAGGCCTTGCAGGGGGGAGTTGCGGCAGGAGTTAACCCTTGATTACCTTACTGGTTAGTACCGCTAAGGTAATGAAGGGGTTAATCCCTCTCGCTACCCACCCGGTAGGCATAAACAGCCACCATGGGCCAAAAACCACCTTCACCCACCCCCGCTAAACACAATAAACATTACAACAAAATACAAATGCAATACGAAAAATACACCCATTCATTGCCAGTGTGGTTACCTATGCCCTCAATGGGAGCAAAGATAAATTCAATGGGAATGGATGGGCACCTCCTCTACCCCCAACAACCATAGCAATAAAGTACAATAATGGGCAGATCTGGATAATAGTGCATTTGCCCATTCAAAATAAAACATTATCAAGCCAGCATATATTAAATAAAACATGCACTTACCCCTGCCAGGATGAAGGTCATCCTGATCACCATCCTCTGCATCCATGTTCTCCGTTGGCAGGAACACAACAATAAAAAATACAATCTAATGGCCCCTAACCCCTTAATCACCTTAGCGGTTAGTAATTGTTAAAGTAATTAAGGTGCTAACACCCCACCCCCGGTACACACCTAGGCAGCCTAACAACCCACCCCGGGGCAACTATTCCCCCTCTACCTATGGATTGGCACAGTGGTACATCATGCCCATATAATATGGGCATGATAAGCCATTAAAACAGTCAATGGGCAACCTAAAAAAAGAACACAGCGCCAAAAAGACACACCAATAAAAGAAATTCCCAAGAACCTAGACACCAGAAGAATTAAATATATCAAAAGCCTAAACACCACATCAATAAAATAAATCAAACACCAAAACAATCCAAACATTGAATAAAAACAAGCCCTACAAATACATAACAATTAACTCAAAATAATAAACAGAAATACAAAACATAACAATTAATTTAAAACAACCAGTTACCAAAAAATACATTGCCTGTCCCTGAATTGATCTATACCCTAAAGGGGCACAGATAAATACATTACCAGTCAATGGGGGAGCAAAAAAATAAAAAATGCAATCAAAGAACCTAAAAAAACAAAAATTACATACTGTACATTCAATATTTTTCTTAGCTTTATGTAGCCCATTTCCCCCATGTCTAGGGTGACTACGTGTGGTGTGTAATCTGATAAGCTCACAGGAGGCCTGATGCTCTGCTGCAGGGAGCCTGGGGTGTATCTGATTCATTCTGGTGACAGCGCCTCCACCTGTGACAGTTCCTAGCTGCGCTGGATAACTACAAACATGTTGATGACTGAGGCCAACTTGCTCTTAGCTATCTGTTGATATTAATAGTGGGGTGCCCCTAATGAGTCATATACCACCCTATTGGGAGGGAGCCTACTTCACTGACTGTGGCGAAGTGCTTCTTCCACGACTCCCTCTGGGGAGTAGCAATCGTGAGCTTGAAGCTCTGGCTCTCTCATAGGGGGTGTAACAGTTTCTGCAAAGTCTCTGGATGGTATAAAGTTCGGACTCCGGGGGTCCAGAGGATGGCTCGTTGGAACCACTGGTGTGAGTACATGAGGCCTGGGCCCATTACCCGTTGCTCCTTCGGGAGGTGCCCCATGATCTCTATTTGTGCTAGAAGTGGGTCCTCGCATAAGATCCTCGTTGGTTTCCATCATGGATTCTGAGTTCTCTTCAGATCCCTCTTGCTCACTGGCCAATGGTACAGTCTCTATTTCAGGATCATTATCTCCCACTTGCGGGATTGGCAGTAGATGGTTGCGGTGCCAGTCCTTTACCCTGCCATTTGCATCGCACATGCAGTAGACAGGGAGGCCCTTTATCTGAGATTCCACTTAGAATACTCCGAAAATCCAGTGGTCGGACAGTTTGTGTTTGCCGGGAATCCCTAGATTGTGCAGGAGAACGGCGTCTCCAGGATGAGTTTCTCGATGGCGGACCTTATGGTGGTAGCGCCGTTTGTTGCAGGCATTCAGATAGGTTGATGCTTTCTCTGCTAGCTGGTAAGCACTCTGCAGGCTTTCTTGGAGCCATTGTACGTACTTGTAGCCAGGACTGGTTCTTGGCTACCAGTCTGCCCTCACTGTTAGTAGGCAGAGGCGAGGTGTAGTGTCACATGAACTGCAGCCTATGCTGATCCATAGGGTGAACTGTGTAGAGACAAAGGCTATTGCTGGTCTGAGTCGCCCTGAGGACTGGTACAGTAGGCGTATGATGCCTAATTGGGGTGGCCTGGCTAATATGTTCCAGGGGCCTCTGGAGAGGGTCTGCAATGCCCATGCCTCAGCAGGGCGGCGTAAAAGTACTGCTAGGGAGAGTCTTAGGAAGGGTGCCTGACGTAATAGGTGCCTATACCCCTCTGTGAAAGAACACCCAGAGAACTACTAGCTGTCGCCAGACAGGAACCACAGAGTATTTGTGATGGACCGTGAATGAGTGCAGCATATCATAGGGAGCTTTGCTAGCCTGGGGTATAACCTACTCTCGGTAGACAGCTAACCATGTGCTGCGGAGACCTACAAGGAATGGATTCCTGCCGGAATCACAACACCCGTGGGGTCGGATAAAGAACTGTGCTCAAAATGGAAATTCCCACCGAGAATTGGAACTGTGTGGGGGCTTGCAGGAAAGTTGCACGCCTTTTTGCAAAGCTCTGCAAGGGTCTGGCGCGAAAGCCAGGACACTACCCAAGCGATGTGACTGGCTCAGCCAGGAGTCAGAGTCATGCCCTGTCCCAGTGTGCCCCACCTCTAATCTCCACCAGAGGGAGGGGGCACTGTGATAACCAAAGCCCAGATACTACTGAAGACAAGGGAGGAGCTAGATGTGCCCAATCGCACCCTCAATTTTCAGATCCTGGCGAGCGAGAGGAGTCAATTTACCTTTGTTCCTGTGTTCGTGCCTACATAGAGACTTAACTATGTCCAACGAGCTGGAGTTCATGCACTACAGTTTACCAGGAGGCCTCCTGGTAGTGAAGGTGGACGGGAAGAGGTACCTCAAATGCCTCTGCCCCAAGTGCGATTTTCCAGACGGTGACCTGGTATGGGGTGCCGTGTGCTCGATGCGGAGCCAAATTTGTAAAGCCCACGCTGCTGCGGCCTATGGGTTTCACAGAAAAAGATGCGACCGACCCCAATACTTAGGCCTGTGCACCCACAAGGATGTTCCAGGGGGTCTGTGCATCCCGATGATTCCAGAGCAATCTGAGATGGTTCCAGACCCAGCAGAGGAACCAGAGATGGTCAACGAGCCAGAACCAACACCAGAGCAACCGGGTAATGTGACTGCCTGGGGTGATGAGGAACCGCTGTTGCCCCAGGCGCAGGTGTTGGAAAAGTCCCTGCTGATTGCCGCTGATGACTCGGAAATGATCCGGTACCTCTCACCTGCGGAATTGTCTCTACCTTCGTCTAGTACCAGTAGCCATCGGTCGTCTATGGTGTTTCGTCCGACGCCGATGCCCAGACCAAAGCGACAGATGAACCGACCCTTCTAAGCATCTCCGACCGATGACGGAGTCTGACCCTGATGGTAGCATTCTGGTCGTGGAGGTGCCCCGCTGCCTAACCAGGGATTCTATGGTGCCCATGGATACTTCCGGTGCTGAGGTACCTTCCGGTGCTGCGGTCCACATGGATACAGACGAGGACAATGAGGACACGCCCGTCCAAAGACCGGATATCGACGCACTTCCGGTGAAGACTTGGAGTGGACTAGGATCTCAAGATAACAGCCAGTGATGACATCACTACAAGAGCGACCACTGGGCTGGATGAGAAACAGCCGATTCCCGCTCCAGTGAGTACCGCTCCAACTCCCAACAAAGGTGCTGCACTTATGAACTCCCTTCGGGAACGCTTAGCCTGCAAGAACGCTAAGCCTCCTGTGTGCCATGAGGTACCAACCCCCGCTTTCTTGGCCCAGTATCGGGACTATTTAATGGCTCATAGTCCTATGACCAAGATAGTGAAAGTGCCTCACGTAGTCAGCGTGGTGTTGGTGTCTTGTCATTTTGGGCTCAATATTTAGAACTCTGACCAAAACTTTAAGGACTAGCCGACTAGACTATTGACTAGTGCCACTCCTTCTGTGAGTTCTACTGTAAAGAATGTATCGACTGGCCTCCGTCAAGCTGGTGTTCCACCAGGAGAAACAGAACGAGCTTCTCAGGATTACTATTCTAAAAAAGAAGGCTCTGCTGGCCTCACAGAGTCTGAAGCCTGCCATAGACTGGACAGATTGGAACTGTGGGGATACATATCTTATTGATGATGAGGGTGATGATATGACATGTAGTGTTACTTCCTGGGGGTAGTCACTATGCTATGTCCGTAACCTCTGATACTTCAGGTTTTTCATCCCACGCTACCTCTGGGACAGGATCTGTTAAAGAGGCATCTGTTAAGTCCTTGCCCTGATGGCACCCTAGATTTCAGGGGTATGTGCCATATATGCACCCCACCCGATTTCTACAGGAAGCAGGTGATGTGGTGGATTATTGGTGGGAGGAAGGAGAGTTCTGCCCCGAGGAGACAGCGGAAGCCACGAGGTGCAGGGAGTACGAAATTAAGATAGGGAAAGTGCAGCCCAAAGGGGTAATCCTAATGTACTGCAAATCACCCGTAGAGGAGCCTTAATACTGGGTTCTGCGAGGTCAGGCTGAAGGTCACAGAATAACCAAAATCAGTCGAGCAGAAAGACACATAGTGCAGAGTTACAGCGCTTTCTGTAACAGTGTCTGAAAGTACTGGGGCACTAGTCCTGAGCCTTACTATTGAGTAATAGGTTCTCCATGTTGGGAGGAACCTGGGTTAAATAATGGAACGCTGAGACTAATATGTTAGGTACTGTGTATGAAGCTAGTATGTATCATCTATCTGTTATGACTGTCATATTACTGTTACCTATTACATTCTCCTGTTCTGTTTAGGATATGCATCTGAAAGATGGTACTCGCAAATCTCGCTCCCAGTGAAGACATGGGAGTTTCCACCAGAGGGAGAGTGTAGCCAGCTACCAGTCTGCCCTCACAGGCAGTAAGCCCTAGTAAGAGCAGGCCTGCCAGTACTAACCATGGGTTTTCTACAGTACCCTTGAGTGGCAGGGGAGGGGGGTGGAACCATGCCTGAGTATACCTGGCCTGAGTTTTTCTGGTGACAGTACCTCCACCTGTGAGAGATCCTAGCAGCGCTGAATAACCCCTTCACAGGACCCACACTGCGCATGTGCCCGGTGCCTCTGTAAGATGGCCAATGGACCTGGGCTCTCTACACATGCGCAAATCGTCAGTGCACATGAGTTGCTATCAGCAAGATGGCGGCACCCTGCGAAGGGGGCTGCCATGGACCTCCGGCGACCTGCTCGCCACTCTACTGCCGCAGCTTCATCAGAGGTTACCAGTGAGCCAAGGGGGACCCAGAGGGGGTCCTGGCTATATTTAGATGTTTTCACCCTCCGAATCCCGGTGTATCTGGAAACTCACCACCCACGACGACATCTACCGCAATCTTCAGCATCAGGTAAAATCTTCTTTCTTCAATGCTCTTTATTCAATGTTCTTTCTTTCATCTTCTTTCCTTGTACTCCATTGTAATCCACCAACGGATGTTGTTCGTCGTCTTCTTAAGCTAAAATGAGACAGAACAGGTCTTATATAAGGTCTGTGACATCACATTTTAGGGTCAGATGGTACATCTCCAATCCAATTGAAAATTGTACAATGTGACAGGATTACATTTTTTTTTAAGGATGTGACATCTCCAAGGGAGGTACGTCACATCCTTAAAACCACATGGCTGCCATCACATGGTACTACAGCCAATCAGATTGGGGACAATTCGATTGGTTGAAGTACCATGTGACATGTTCCATTTTTTAACAGGCTGTGATATCACTAAGGGATGATTCACATTCTTTTTTTTTTTAAAAAGGCTGCCATCACATGGTAGTGGAACCAATAGGATTGTGAGATATACCAGGTGGTATACTCAGTCCCATTGGTTCCTGTACCATGTAATGGCAGCCTTTTTTTCTACAAACTTCACAATACAGAATCAGTAATCAAGATCAATCAGATTTGTCCAAAAGAATGACAAAGCTATCATTTTCATTCTGTATTTCTTTATTTAATGTGTGGGATTATGCAGGTGGCAAAGGCTCTAAAGAATTATCCAGGTCCAAGAGGTAAGAAAAAAGTTACACACACATGCTTATTTGAAGTGCTTTTATGCAGATTATTAATGACTGCATGACGTGACAATGGTATGAAGATGGTTTATCACCTATGGAAAACATGTATATGTACTCGTGCGCTTCTTTTCTTTGCTGCTGTATTTGTGGAGGATTTTTGTCACCCTTTACTCAGAATCCTGGCACATTCATCTAAGATGCACTGTAACATCGGTGCTGTGTTTCCAACTATCAGTAGAAGTTGGAGAATAATTGATATTAATTAATAGTGGTAATTCACAAGCAACATTTTAAACTAAAACATAATGTACAGATTCCTAATGTAACATTAACACAATGAATAGAATTCCTTGCCCACTGTGTACTTTAGAAACATCTGTTTCGAACAAGCCATAAATCTATAACATTAAATTACTGCACAGATGGAAGGCTTCAAGTAGGAGAAGGTATAGCTGCTACTTGTAAAATAATGTAGAAAATAAACATATTTAGCAAACAGTACATACAATTTAAAGTGCATCCAGGGTGAGCTGAGGGCGAAGAATAAAACTTGAATGTATAATACAGATGTATCCAGAATTACTGTTCCCATAACCATGACAAGATGCAGAATTACAGCCACGTAGACGCTTTGTTCACCGTGACTCGTCCACGATCAGCCGGCATAATTATTTGTGGGGTTTATTTTTGAAGAGATAAAGGTCCAGTCAATCACTGAGGGGTTCTTGCTCACCAGATGTGAAAACAAAAGGGTGCTGCTTGGGAGCCATATAGATATATAGGGGGTGATTCACTAAGCAGTGATTACTGCTTTTAAGTACCATAAATGGCTTTTAAGACTGATACTGCCTTCTGCGTGATTCACTAAGCAGTGATAACAGTGCTTTATTGGCTGTAAAAAGCATTTTTTCAGCCAATGAAAAAAAAAACGTTGGATCAGGCAAAAAACCGTCAAGCGCGCCATTTTTGCCAGTCAGCGCGATTCACTAAGCAGTGATAAGTGAATCGTACTTACAAATGCACGCCAGATTTTTGCACCAGCTAAAGGCTGGCGCAAAAGAAATGGAGCCATGAAAAATATCATTGTTTATGTTTTTTTCACTACACAATTAATACAACAGGCCGACGGTGTTCACGGGTGATCCCCGTGGGAGTCTGGGGCCCTCGGGTGATCCCTGCGGTAGTCAGGGGCCCTCAGGTGGTCACAGCAGGAGTCTGGGTCCCTTGTGGTAATCCCCGTGGGCGTTTGGGGCCCTCGGCTGATCCCCGAGGGAGTCCAGGTCCCTTGGGTGATCTCTGCGGGAGTCTGGGGCCCTCGGGTGATTCCCACGGGAGTCCAGGGGTCCCCGCTGGCCTGCGGTACCAATAATGTGGCCAAAAAAACATAACAGCCAATACTTTGCAATAAATAAATTCATAATTTTGTTTTGGTGTTTAAATTGTTTATTCTGTTTTTTATTTTGGATTGGATTAATTGATTGGTGGTAATTTTTTTCGGTTTACTTCTTTATTTCTTTTTAGTTTGAGATTGTTTTGAATGCATTGGATCTTGTTTGTGGTTCTTTTTTTAGGTTGACCGTTGACTGGCATGGTGTTAAGTCATGCCCATATTATATTGGCATGATGTACCCACTGTGCCATTCAATTGGCACATTCGATTGGCATTAGTAATATGTTAATTTTGCAATGTAATGTTTTTTTTCATTTGGAAAGTTAGTTATAAATGCGCTCCAGCGCTGGATCCATTAATTACATAAGAAATAAATACATAGAGAATGGCTAGTGAGATAATAATACTGTCTTTGTGGGGCCAAAATATCCCTAGAGATGGGATTAACAATAAAGCCCCTATGTGATCCTCAAAAGGATGGTCCCCCTATAAACAGAATAAATGAATTACTCACATATAGCCTGGTCTAATGTATAATAGGACGTGCTGCCAAGTGAATTGCTGACGAAATATGGAACGAAGAACTGGCGCACAATCCAAAAAAGTGGGTCCCAGGATAATGGAAAATGATGATTCTTTTTTTGTCCATATAACAAACGCGTTTCGTGTACATAGGGACGATGCTGCTCTTTTGAGGCGCCTGCAGGCCGTCGGTTTTGGCTCGAATTGAATACATAGTTAGGGTATTTAAGCGACCACATTAGAGCTATAGTCATACTCATTGATAAAGTGTACAGGTGTACACGAAACGCGTAGGAGTGTGCTCACCTCCGTTTGTTATATGGACAAATAAAGAATCATCATTTTTCACTAACCTGGGACCACATTTTTGGATTGTGCGCCAGTTCTTCGTTCCATATTTTTTTCATTTGGGCCTGTGTTTTTATTCCTTCACCATTTCTTGCTTCAGTGTTAAATCGGGCCCATATTATATGGGCATGATGTACCCACTGTACAATGAATGGGTAAAGGGGGGGGGTAGTTGCCTGGGGAGGGTGGTTAGGCCTCCTGGGTGGGTAGTGGGAGAGGGTGGTTAACCCCTTAATTACTATAGCGGTTACTTGTGTTTTTGATTGTACTGTATTGTTTGTGTCAATGGAGGACATGGATGGTGATGAGGATGAGGGCCTTCATCGTGGCAGCCTGGCAGGTGTGAGTGCAAATTGTATTTATTTTATTTCTGCAGCTTAATGTTTTATTTTAAATGGATAATATTAATTTTGCGCATTACTATACTTTATGTGTTAGGAGGGGGGGAGGGGGTATATTTATTTCCCTTTTTTTTAAGCACAGGATTGGTACCACAGGCCAGCGAGGGCCCCAAGACACCCGCAGAGAACACCTGTCGGCCTATAGTAACATTCCTATGCTTTAAGAAAAATAAATAAATTAAATGTATGTTTGGGGGGGTATAGGGGTTGTTGGGGGTGCAGGGGGTGGGTGGGTAGCACATATTGCAAGGTTTATTGGGGGCCATTGCCACCAATAAAGCTGCTTTGGGCCTTAACCTCTTCATTGCCTTAGCAGCTAGCCGCTAAGGTAATTAATCTGCTTTTAATGTATTTTTTTAATAGTGTGTGGGAGCAGGTGGTCTCCTGAGCTGAACCGCTTTGATTTCTGGCTCAAGGACCCCTGCTTCCCGAGTTACAGGCCCTGGTATGGGTCATCGGATGCCAGTGTCGCCGCCATTATTAAAGCGTCCGCGTCACATGACGCGGGAAATTTAAATAATGGAGGAGATACTGGCACCCCATATCTGGGCCTGTAGCTCGGGAAGCAGGGGGTCCCCGAGGCTGAAATCAATGAGGTTCATCTCAGGAGACCTCCTGCTCCCGCACACTATTAATACAAATTACATTAATGCTGCTTCATTACCATAGCGAATAGCCGCTACGGTAATTAATTATTTTTTATTGATATGTGTGTTTATATACTAGTGTACATGAGCAGGTTGTCTCCTGAGCTGACCCGCATTGGTTTCAGCCTCGGTGACCCCCTACTTCATGAGATACAGGCCCCGTTATGGGGTGCCGTATCCCCTGTGCTTTTAAATTTCCCACGTCACGTGACCGGGGGATTTACTGTAAATCCTGCAGGGGGTACCGGCACCCCATAACGGGCCCTGTATCTCATGAAGTAAGGGGTACCCGAGGCTGAAACCAATGCGGTTCAGCTCAGGAGACCCCCTGCTCATGTACATTATTATTAAAATGAATATTTTTAATGCACGATCGCCTGTAAGAGCCGTGCATGGAGACGCAGTGTCTCCATGCAGCTCTTACAGTCTGTTTTTTTCTAGCAGCTACAATATCATGCTGTAGAACGTAAAGCATGACAGCAGTGGGGGGAAAACGTCTCGCGTGATACAGCAGTTTCGTGATCACAGTACTCTGTTACCAAGTGAAGAGTACAAAAAACATATACATGAACACAAGGTGATAGTGACCAACAACTGAATATGGTTTATAAAAGGGACTATAAACAAACTAAAATCTAAAATCTGAGCCCCCTTGATGGCAGTAACTGTTGTCTTTTAAAGTTTGGAGACAGCAGTACAGTGATAGATAGTACAGTATATCTATTTTCCCCTAAATTAAGTCTAATAATAAATGTAAATATTTTTTAGTCTTTAGTATTGTTTGTATTATCCAGTACTGTCATAATAGCACACAGTGGTGAAATATAGTAAAATAGGTAAAAGGGTACAATATTTTTGGCAGTGTTGCTTAGTGTAGCAACTTTCCTGGATGAGAGAGGTACCTGGCCTAGCGACATTTTCTTGGATGCTAAAAGTGGAGGAATCAAAGATAGTGCTGCCAGGATAACTAGAGCTAAATCTAGGCTACAATGTCACAGTTTAAATATCTCCTAATTTAGCTACCTATCTCCACTCCTCAGACCCAGACGCAGGCTGGAAAACTTCTCCCTCCTCTCTCTCTGTGACTGCCTCTGTCTTGAGGCTGCTCATGGCGTGTGATGTTACACGTTACGAACACGACCTGAGGTACATTTCTCTGAATACTTGGCTTCTTCCGTGGTAATGTCGGTGCTGTCTGGCGTCTCTCTTATATAGATGCTGTTTACCATGGTAACCATTTTCAGTAAGTTTAGTATTAATTAGTATTTAAAGTGGTACATGGCTGGATCTATTGTTACTTTATATCCATAGTTATACTACATTAGTCCCTGCCCCTAATAGTTTTGAAAGTAACAAAAGTCACAGTGTATCAAAATCAGAGTTTAAAAACCTTTCCAAATTCTCTGAGGAGCTGGCAAAGTTTCTTACTTCAGATATAGCACCTGTAATTATATGTACAAATGTGTGTGCGTGAGTACAGTATGTATATATATATATATATATATATATATATATATACAGTGCTTGACAAATCACCGAACCAAAAAATCTACTCGGCACCTAATCCCGTCCCTAATCCCGCCCCGCTTTAAAAAAATACATAAATAAAATAAATTCCTAGTAAGAACATTCGTTTTTGACATAAGTTTATTTATTGTATTACATTATACTACAATTAGTCCTGGTTACGTGTGTGTGTTTATGTTTGTGTTTGTGTGTGTGTGTGTGTGTGTGTGTGTGTAAATATCGGATTTAGAAAAAAAAGCCAGATGTGAATGACTAGTTTCCTGAACCCCTTAACCAGTGTCTGGATGCCCACACTTCCCAATATTTAAAGCAGCAATCCCGCCTGGGATCTTACCTGATCCGCAGTCCCTCAATGTCAAGGTACCCTCATTCCCGCAATGTTGTACATTGGAGGGGAGGTTCCCTACCTGTCTTCTGGGTTAGGGGGGATTCCGATGTCTCCCGTGTGAAGCTTGAGTCAGATCTGGAAGAAAGCAGTATAGGTTATTTCGGTGTAGGTATAGGGCAGTTAAGATATATAGGGTAAATAAGAGATCCAGATCCAGAGTGTGAGACAGAGAGAGTGTGGGTGAGAGACAGAGAGAGTGGGTGAGAGTGTGTGGGTAAGAAACAGAGAGAGGGTGAGAGAGAGAGACAGAGAAAGGATGAGACAGAGAGAAAGAGAGAGGGTCAGAGAGAGAGAAAGAGAGAGGGTGAGAGAGACAGAGAGAGGGTGAGAGAGAGAGAGACAGAGAGAGACAGAGAGATACAGCAAGAGGGTGAGAGAGAGGGTGAAAGAGTGAGAGAGAGAGTGAGAGAGTGAGAGAGAGGGTGAGAGGGTGAGAGAGGGGGTGTGAGAGAGAGAGAGAGAGAGAGAGAGAGAGAGAGAGAGAGAGAGAGAGAGAGAGAGAGAGGTGAGAGAGGGTGAGCGAGGGTGAGAGAGGGTAAGAGAGGGTGAGAGAGTGAGAGAGAGGGTGAGAGAGTGAAAGAGAGAGGGTGACAGAGTGAGAGAGAGGGTGAGAGGGTGAGAGAGAGGGTGAGAGAGAGAGGGTGAGAAAGAGAGAGAGGGGTGAGAGAGAGAGAGAGAGGGTGAGAGAGAGGGTGAGAGAGAGAGGGCGAGAGAGATAGAGAGAGGGTGAGAGAGACAGAGAGAGAGAGAGAAAGGGTGAGAGAGGTGAGAGAGACAGAGGGAGATAGAGAGACAGGGTGAGAGGGAGAGACAGAGAGAGGGTGAGAGACAAAGACAGAGAGACTTTGAGAGACAAAGACAGAGAGACGGTGAGAGACAAAGACAGAGTGACGGTGAGAGACAGAGAGTGAGAGAGTGACAGAAAGAGAGTAACAGAGAAAGAGTAAGTCATCCCACCCCTCTCACACACACACACTCTCACAGAGTGTGAGTGTGAGTGAGAGAGTGACAGACAGAGTAACAGAGAAAAAGAGACAGAGAGAGAGTCACCCAGTCAGTCATCCCTCCCCTCACACTCTCACACTCCCAGTAATAGTGTATGTGTGTGAGAGAGTGTGTGTGCTAGAGAGTGTGTGTGAGAGAGTGTGTGTGTGTGAGAGAGTGTGTGTGTGTGTGTGTGTGTGTGTGTGTGTGTGAGAGAGAGTTTGTGTGTTTGAGAGAGTGTGTGTGTGTGTGTGAGAGAGTGTGTGTGTGAGAGAGTGGGTGTGTGTGAGAGAGTGTGTGTAAGAGAGAGTGTGTGAGAGAGAGTCTGTGTGAGAGAGTGTGTGTGTGAGAGAGTGTGTGTGGGAGAGAGTGTGTGTGGGAGAGAGTGTGTGAGATAGAGTGTGTGTGAGATAGAGTGTGTGTGAGAGAGAGAGAGTGTGTGTGACAGAGAGAGTGTGTGTGAGAGAGAGAGTGTGTGTGTGAGAGAGTGTGTGTGTGAGAGAGAGTGTGTGTGAGAGAGTGTGTGAGAGAGAGTGTGTTTGTGTGTGAGAGAGTGTGTGTTTGTGTGTGAGAGAGTGTGTGTTTGTGTGTGAGAGAGTGTTTGTGTGAGAGAGAGCGGGTGTGTGAGCGAGCGTGTGTGAGAGTGAGAGCAAGCATGTGTGAGAGTGAGAGCGTGTGTGAGAGTGAGAGCGTGTATGAGAGTGAGAGCGTGTGTGAGAGTAAGAGCTTGTGTGAGAGTGAGAGCATGTGTGAGAGTGTGTGAGAGTGTGTGAGAGTGAGAGAGTGTATGAGAGTGAGAGAGTGTGTGAGGGGTGGGATGACTGTCTGGGTGACTGTTACACACACACACACACACACACACACACACACACACACACACACACACACACACACACACACACACACACACACACACACACACACACACACACACACACACACACACACACACACACACACACACAGTCTCAAACACACTCACTCTCACACACACTCACTCTCACACACACTCACTCTCACACACACTCACTCTCACACACACTCACACACACACACACACACACTCACACACACACTCACACACACACACACACACACACACACACACACACACACACACACACACACACACACACACACACACACATGCCTGCACCCCCCCCCCCAACCCCCCGCGCACACGCAAGCGCCTGCTCTCCAGTTCCTCTACCTCCCGCCCAGGCTGCAGCCATGGGGATGGGTTTCAGAGCTGCCAGGCCGCATGGGAGCGGCAGGGACCAAGGGAGTGAATGTACGCGTGGGCCGGCAGCACAGGAGCGCTGGGGACAGGGGGGGGGGGTAGGTATGCGTGGGCAGGCAACACGGGAGCTCCGGGGACCAGGGGGGGAGGAGGTAAGCACAGGCAGCCAGCACGGGAGCGTCGGGGACCGGGGTGGGGGGGTGAAGGAACACCTCCCTGCTACCACCTTCACACACCCAGACCAGACCAGACTCTCTCAGACTCTCCCTCTCAGACCAGACTCTCTTAGACTCTCCCTCTCAGACTCTCCCCCTCAGACCAGACTCTCCCTCTCAGACCAGACTCTCCCTCTCAGACCAGACTCTCTCAGACCAGACTCTCTCAGACTCTCCCTCTCAGACCAGACTCTCAGACTTTCCCTCTCAGACCAGACTCTCTCAGACTCTCCCTCTCAGACTCTCCCTCTCAGACTCTCTCAGACTCTCCCTCTCAGACTCTCCCTCTCAGACTCTCCCTCTCAGACTCTCTCAGAATCTCCCTCTCAGACTCTCTCAGACTCTCCCTCTCACACACTCTCACACACACAGACACACACAAGAAACGGAGCTGCTCGGGGTGTCCCACTCACCATCAGAGGTATGTGGGCGACATCTGGGGTCTGCGGGCGACATTGGGGGCCTGCGGGGGTATGTGGAGGCCTTCAGGGGACATTGGGGTTATGTTGGGGCCTGCGGGGGCATCGGGGTCCAGCGGGGGCATCGGAGTCCAGCGGGGGACAGAAGCACGGCCACACCAACCTCCCCAATGGGAAATGTGGCCGGACGGGGACGCGCTGGAACCAGATTTTACCAGACAACTTTGCCTGCCTGCACCCCCCCCCCAACCCCCCGCGCACGCGCACGCGCCTGCTCTCCAGTTCCTCTACCTCCCGCCCAGGCTGCAGCCATGGGGATGGGTGTCAGAGCTGCCAGGCCGCATGGGAGCGCCAGGGACCAAGGGAGTGAATGTACGCGTGGGCCGGCAGCACGGGAGCGCTGGGGACAGGGGGGGGGGGGGTAGGTATGCGTGGGCAGGCAACACGGGAGCTCCGGGGACCAGGGGGGGAGGAGGTAAGCACAGGCAGCCAGCACGGGAGCGTCGGGGACCGGGGTGGGGGGGTGAAGGAACACCTCCCTGCTACCACCTACACACACCCAGCATGTCACACACACACACAGCCAGCATCCGTCTGACACAAGTGGGGGCGTTGGGGGGGGGGATGATAATGCATGAGGCAGGGAGAGTACTTACTTCTTCAATAATCAGCCCTCTAAAGGTAGACGGACATCACTGCTCCTGCTCATATAGAGCAAGCCTCCCCCCCCCAAAAAAAAAGTCTGCAGGCCAACTCGTGTCAGGCCAATCAAATAAGGGGATTTTTTTAATTTATTTTTTTCACGACGGGAGCAGGGGAAAATTGAAAGAGAACCGCATACATTGCAGGGACAGCCATTACGGATCGCCACCTAACCAAATCCGATCGCTCCTGACGATCGGGCGACCGGATTTGTTGAGCTCTGTATATCTATATAGTAAATTTATGTTTTGTGTATTTATAAATGTATAAATATATTTATATTTATGGAGGCAGCGAGGGACTGTGATACTGTTTTCAGGACCTAAACTGAGGGAATGCTGATATAAAAGAATATTTAATCATAATAGTATTGTTTAGATAAATGATGAATACATAAAGCCCTTATTTAGACCATAGGGGAGAGGGTGTCTAGGGTGTTTATCAACCTTGCTTCTCACTGGAGCAGGGCTTTGTCCCAGTCTCCCCTCCTAATATTTTGGTGATTGCTGTCTATCCCTTGGAATTCTAGCGCTTTGATATTGCCCTCATACATATCTCTTACGTGCGTGAGGTGTACCAATACAGATACGGATGGAGGCTATATGCTTCAAAACACATCTTCTGACTTGCCTCCTAGTTTTCTGACATATTTCTTGCCACATTGGCACATTGCCAGGTAAATGATTCCTACTGTTTTACAGTTGATTAGATGTTTAATAGCAAATTCTTTATTCCCAGTTCTGTCAGGGGGATTGTTGCATGTTTAAATATATTCACATGCTGTGCAGCTGTTACATGTTAAACAGCCTTTTGTGTATTCCAGTAGCCATGGAAGGTTAGTTGGTTTCAAATAGTGGCTATGTACTCGTATGTCTTTTAGAGTTGTAGCCCTTCTCCACACTATACTTGGATTAGAAAAAATAGTAGCAAAGGCAGTGCACTGCTGACTGGTCTCCAGGTGGTCCCCGGCGGTCCCTGCGGGTCCCCGCAGGTCTCAGGGTGTGTCCTTGGGTCCCCACAGTGTCCATGGGTGTCCACGTGGGTCTCTGGGGATCCCCGTGGGGTCTCCAGGTGGTCTTTGGGGGTCCCTGGGGGGTCCCCGGGGGTCCCTGCCAGCCTCCGGTATAAAGCCTGTGCAATAAAAAAAATATTGCTGCCAGTGTTTCATTACCTTAGGGGCTAACCGCTAAGGTAATGAAAGGGTTAAATAGTAGGCACTGCATAGATGTTGGTACAGGGGCTGGGTGAAGCTTGTAGTTGCCCCAGGGCGGATGTTTAGGCCTTAAGGGAGGGTGGCAGTGGACGGTAACTCCTTTGCTTTGGCAAAATTGTTAATGGCACAGACAAGATTGACAGGTTTGTAAGAACTTTGAAACCCAAAGTCACTTGTACCGATTGCCAGAACGGGACTGGGTTTCACGTATAAACCCGTTATTGTCCGGGGCAGCCAAGGAGACTCTCCAGGCTATTCCCATCGAGGATGGCAATGACTATGGACACGTGAAAGCCATGTTGCTCAGACAGTATGCCCCCTCCCCAAAAGTTTACAGAAGCATGTTTAGGACAGAGGAGATACGCCACCGGGAATCCAACATGCAGTTTGCGTCCCGCATGGCATTGCATGGGACACAGTGGGTGGAGGGCCATGGTTCTACAAGTACCACTTGTTACTGAGTTATTGTTTCAAGAACCGCTATTACAGCAGTGCCCCTCGGACACCAAAGACCGTAAAGCAAAGACCTATGTGGAAGCTGCTAAGATGGCTGATGAGTTTGTCATCAGTCGTGCAGTGATGCGCAAGAAAGGGGCTACCCAGAACATGGCCACTCTGGCCAAGGGAGCCAGACGCATGCCTCAGTGGAAAAGCAAGGCTGCAGCAGATGGAGGTGCACCCAAAGCTGCAGAATTCAAGCACGAGAGGTGGTGCTACCAGTGTAATTAAACTGGGCACATGAAGCCAGACTATCCGGACCATCCGAGGCCGGTGGACACCATCAGGTGCAACGCTCTCCAGCTGCGAGTCCGGTTGCCGTGTGCGACTGACACACACAGAGGAGCCAGGTACAGCCATCCAGCCGGTCCAGAGAGAGGAGCCGACAGAGGATCCTGCACCTACAGCCAGTGGAACAGCAGCAGAGATGGAGGGACATCAGATTGCACCGTTCGGGCTGCAATCCAACAATGTCCGGCAACAGCATTTGCACAAAGTGACCATCGGAGATCGCCAAACAGCTGGCATGCTCGACTCCGGTGCCACTGTTACCCTGGTCCAACCTGATATGGTCCGGCCAGAGGATTTGCTCCCGGACACAGGGATGCAAGTAACCATGCCGGATGGTGGACCATGGTCCATTCAAGTTGCCCGGGTATTCCTTGATTTGGGTGCAGGACATGGCATGAGGAAGGTGGGGGTATTGCCGGGTTAGATGCTGAGGTTCTCCTTGGTAATGTGAGGATTTAATCTCGGCCCCACCTCCGTGACGCATCCCGTGATGTGCTGCGTGATGCACCTCACTCTGAGACGTGCTGTCTGGCAGGGGAACACCTCACAGATCGTGCTTAGGCCCTGCTCCCATGCCTCCCATGACTAACTTGAGTGACGGCACTCGCGTGCGTGCTGCGCGCAAGTGCCAGATTACCCCGACCAAGACCAGACCCAGGCTTCGCCCCATGCCGACTCCCGTGATGCAAAAGAGGATGTCCCTCAAACTTCACACCAACATCACAATACCAGGGGCTCTCGAGGGGTTAATGCTGGCATCGATTACTCCACATCTGCGATACACTCCTCCCCTGCCTATCACTACACAGTCTACCTGTGATCGTTCATTACCCTGCAGCCTTGTATTACTTCCTCATTGGCTAACTGTCCTTTATATGCTCAGTCAGCCCTCTGGCAAGTTGGCTGAGCATAAACTTTTTTATGTTTCTAGTGTTTGCCTCAAGCATCCTGCTGCCCTGCTTTTGCTCTTGCATTCTGCCTTGATTCTCTGTTACCTTGACCCCAGCTTGTACCGGGACCGCTGCCTTCTCTGACCCCTGAGCTCGGCTTATATTTGAACTCCCACCTTCTCTACTCCTGGACCCCGGCTACGCACAACGACCATCCGACTTCTCCAACACCAGACCACGGCAAGTATGTACGACCATTCTGACCTCTCCAACCCTAGCCAGCTACACGACCACGATTCTGCAATCAGTGACGCGGTTACGTGGTTGTAGGTCGGTGTATTCTGACATCCCCACCTCAGCCTCGCGGTCCTGTCCTGTTTGTGGTGAGCACTGATTACAGTATGCAGAGCCCCACAAACATGGACCCCGCTGAGGTGTGTCAAGTTCTTCACATGCTCTCTGACATGTTTAACCAAATGGAGAAACAGCTTGACCAGAATAGTCGGTGTATGGAGCAACTTCTACTTACAGTACAAGCTATTACTGGCCAGGCTAAAAGTGCTCCTGTGGACCCTGGCCCCTCAGTGGTGTCTGCTTCCATAACCGTTCCCTTGAACGGAGCCTCAGAACCCCGACTTCCTACACCCAACCGCTATGGTGTCAAACCTCTGGGTTGTCACTGGTTTCTTAACCAGTGTTCTATTCAATTCAAATTGATGCCATCACGTTTTCTATCCCAGCGATCTAAGGCGGCGTATATCGTGTCCCTGCTAGTTGATGACGCCTTGGCATGGGCTTCACCCATCTGGGAACAAAGGCCGGACCTCACGTGCGGCATAGGCCGGTTCACCAAAGAGTTCCACAGAGTATTCGACACACCCGGATGCAAGGTAACCGCCGTCTCATCTCTCTTCCATATTTCCCAAGACAGTCATCCCATGGCCCGATACGCAGTCAAATTTCGGACCATAGCCGCTGAGACCAGTTAGAACGATGAGGCATTGGCGGCAGCATTCTGGCAAGGTCTGTGCGAGAACCTTAATGATGAACTTGCTGCACAGGAACGCCCCACGGAATTGGAGGAGCTCATTTGCCTATGCATTCGAGTGGACCTGAGATTACAGGAAAGAAGGGCAGAGAGAGATCGACGCAAGCAAAGTATGCAGTCTCCCCTCAGCTACTACACAGAGGTTCTTAACCCCACTCTTCCAGATCTGGAATAACTCATGCAGCTTGGAGGCAACAAGCTATCGCCCAGTGAGAAACAACGCAGACAATGCTGGACTCTGCCTTTATTGCGGTAATATTGGACACCAGATAATTGCTTGAACCCAGAAGACGGGAAATACTAAGTCCCCAGCGAGAGCCGGGTGGATCACACTGGGAACATTATCTACTTCTTCTCCAAGTTGCCAACCAGGCTCTTGATACCTATCACCCTAACCAGTGACACCTTCAAGGCCACCACTCAGGCCTTTCTGGACTCTGGGTCATGTGGGAATTTCATCAACCAGTGGTTTGCGGAGAAAAATAAAATTCCTTTGGAACAAAAAATTCACTTGGTAGGGCTAGAGGCTATTATGGTCGACCTTTACAACCCACCTTCATCTCTCTTCAAACTATTCTTCTTCAATTACAGACAGGAGAAGTTCATACAGAAAGGATCCGTTTTGATGTAATACATTCCCCTACTATCGACGTCATCCTGGAACTCCCATGGCTACAACTACATAATCCTCGGATCGACTGGACAGAAGAGCAGCCTTTTCAATGGAGTTCATACTACATACAGAACTGCTCTGTGCCACCCAAAGGCCTATGTGGGGTTTCAGTACCAGAGCAGGTAACTTCTCATCTGCCTCAAATCTACTCCGCATTTCAGGACGTATTCAGCAAGGCTGAATCCGAGGAGCTTCCAGCCCACTGGTCATTCGACTGCCCCATCGACCTTCTGCCCGGTTCAGTGCCTCTGCGAGGATGTTCTTACCCACTGTCACCTCCAGCGACCAAGGCCACAAAGGACTACATACAAGAGAACTACAAAGGGGCTTCATCCATAAGTCTTCGTCCCCTGCAGGTCTGGGGTTATTCTTTGTAAAGAAAAAGGATGGATCGCTAAGTCCATGCATTGATTATCTGGGACTTAATAAAATCACAATCAAGAACCGCTACCCCTTACCTCTCATCACCGAACTCTTTGACAGACTACAGGGTTCCACCATTTTTACTAAACTGGATTTACGAGGAGCCTACAATCTTGTAAGAATCCGATAGGGGGATGAGTGGAAAACAGAGTTTAACACCCGGGACGGACATTACAAATACCTAGTCATGCCTTTTGGTCTTTGTAATGCCCCCGTGGTATTCCAGGACTTTGTCAACAAGGTTTTCAGTGATCTCCTGGACCAATACGTCATTCTCTATCTTGATGACATTCTAATCTTCTCCAAAACCGCATGTGAACTCGGTCATGTGAAACAGGTACTCCAACGACTACGGGAGAATCACTTATTCTCGAAATTGGAGAAGTGTCCCTTTCATCATACTACGACGCCCTTTCTGGGTTACATCATCTCTGATACTGTCCTTGCCATGGATCCAGCCAAAGTGAAAGCAGTTTTGGATTGGCCTCGTCCTACGACCCTGAAGGCTGTACAACGGTTCTTAGGCTTCGCAAACTACTACCGAAGGTTCATACAAAATGTTTCATCCGTAGTAGCACCCATTACGGCATTGACACAGAAAGGAGCTGACCCAGCACTTTGGTCTCCTGCAGCACTTCAAGCATTTGAGAAGCTAAAAACAGAATTTGTGTCAGCCACCGTACTAGTGCATCCTGATCCAGGACTACCCTTCACGCTCAAGGTGGATGCTTCAGATGTTGGGGCTAGGGCAATTTTGTCCCAAAGGAAAACCCCACAAGCCATGCTACACCCCTGTGGGTTCTTTTAAAAAAAATCTCGCCTGCCAAACAGAATTACGACATGGGCAATCGTGAACTGTTGGCCATCAAGATGACCTTGGAGGAATGGAGGCATTTTCTCGAGGGCACCGAAAACCCTGTAACTATACTGACGGATCATAAGCGCCTGCTCTACATCGAAGGCGCTCGCCGCTTGAGGTTGTGACAAGCTCGATGATCCCTTTTCTTCTCTCGCTTCAATTTCATTATTTCCTATCTACCAGGTTCAGAAAACATAAAGGCAGACACTCTCTCCCGTCAATTTCTAGTAGAAGATGCCTGAGGACCAACAGGAAACCATACTTCCCCCATCATGCATTATCTCTGCTAACACATTTGACTCTATGGAGGACATCGCGAGAGGTCAGTCTGATATTCAGGAGGGTCTCAAAGTTCCAGAGGGACTTCTCTTCACCGCACCAGCCTATGGTCAAAGGTATTGGAATGGGGTCATTCATCTCAAAGCTCCGGCCATACAGGTACAAGGAGAACAGTTGATCTTCTGGAACGGACCTTTTGGTGGCCAGGGATGCGTAAGGAAATTAAGGAATTTGTCACTGCATGTTCTACTTGTGCCCGAAACATGACTCCCGTATCAGGCCATCAGGGTTGGTGCAGCCTCTCCCTATTCCGGACCACAGTAATGGCTAGCCACTAAGGTAATGAAGCTGTTTTAATTAAGAAAATTGTAGTAGTGTGCATGAGCAGATGGTCTCCGGAGCAGAATCACATTGATTTGAGGTCCGGGGACAACCTGCTTCCCAACATACAGACCCCGTTATGGGTGCCGATATCTCCAATGCTTTTAAATCCCACGGTCACGTGACACAAGACATTTAAATGCATAGGATATATCGGCACCCCATAACGGGGCCTGTATCTCGGGAAGCAGGGGGTCCCCGGACCTGAAATCAACGCGGTTCTGCTCTGGAGACCGCCTGCTCACGTACACTACTAATAAAATTTTTATTAAAACCCTGCGATCGCTGGCAAGATATGCGCAGCGAGAGGCGGCTCTCTCTGTGCAGCTCTCTATGCCGCTGGGCCAGATCGCTGCAGATGAGCCCTTTTGAGAGAGGTGAACATCACGTCGTTGGCTACTCACCAGTTTTTGGCATTTTGCTATCGCAGGTATTTGAGGCTTTCTGAATACCATGATAGCAAAGCTAAAAAAACTGTCTTTTTTTCATGAAGGCTTATAGAATAGGCACCTTAGTCTAGTTTTTTGGTAACTGGGAGGCAATCACAAAAGATGATAATAATAATACTAGTAATATTAATAATAATGATAACTTTATTTATACAACCCTTTTCTCCCAATGGGACTTAAAGCAGTTCACAGTTACAAAAAGCAAAGAAAAAGAAAACATTTAAGAATATAAAACATACAGGACACCTACAAGCTCATATTGAACCCCCAAAATAACCACAACATATAAATATAAGCATATAAGTGTCACAGAGGAGTGCTACTGAGCATGGCAATATATATTTAAAACCAGAGACAGAACATGAAACACAGACAGAGCTCAGTGCACATCCGGTGAAACTTATACACGGTACAGTGCCTAAATATATATGTATAGATATCTATTAAATAAAATGGTCTTTTAGTTTAACATTTTGGCCAAAGTGTTGTAAGCCCTTGAGCCACTACACGGCAGACCACATCTCAAGGGTATCTAACACTAATATAAATTCTTAATAACCTGTGCATTACCAGGAAAAATGATTTATAATAAATCTGTCAAAATTAGTTGCATAGTTATAAGTCTGATTGAAGCTCTTATTAACCTGTACATTACCAGGAAAAGCCCTCTGTATTAGATTTGTCACAATCAAACTGCAAGCAAGCAAGTTCCCCTGAGAGTGGGAGATGCAATGGAGTGAGCTTTTAACCATTTAAATGTGGTAGGGTGTGAGCTTCAACTAGGTAGGAGGAGCCACCCTCCAATCAGCTAAGACCAGCTGAACAAGAATTGTAAAACATACAGGACACCTACAAGCTCATATTGAACCCCCAAAATAACCACAACATACTGTATATATAAGCATATAAGTGTAACAGAGGAGTACTACTGAGCATGGCAATATATATCTAAAACCAGAGACAGAACATGAAACACAGACAGAGCTCAGTACACATCCAGTTAAACTTATACACGGTACAGTGCCTAAATATATATGTATTGTATTGTATTGTATGTCTTTATTTATATAGCGCCATTAATGTACATAGCGCTTCACAGTAGTAATACAGGTAATCAAATAAATAACAGATAATATGAATAACAGATCATGGGAATAAGTGCTTTAGACATAAAAGTAACATTAAGGAAGAGGAGTCCCTGCCCCGAGGAGCTTACAGTCTAATTGGTAGGTAGGGAGAACTTACAGAGACAGTAGGAGGGAGTTCTGGTAAGTGCGTCTGCAGGGGGCCAAGCTTTATGTATCATGTGTCCAGGATTATCCACAGTGCTATTCATATGCTTCTTTAAGGAAGTGTTTCTTAAGGTGGGTCTTATAGGTGGATAGAGAGGGTGCCAGTCGGGTACTGAGGGGAAGGGCATTCCAGAGGTGTGGGGCAGTCAGTGAAAAAGGTTCAAGGCGAGAGAGGGCTTTAGATACAGAGGGGGTACAAAGAAGGCATCCCTGAGCAGAACGCAAGAGTCGGGATGGTGCATAGCGAGAAATTAGGGCTGAGATGTAAGGAGGGGCTGAAGAGTGTAAAGCTTTAAAAGTGAGGAGAAGAATGGAGTGTGAGATGCATAGTATAGATATCTTTTAAATAAAATGGCCTGGAATTATTCGACAGGTTACAAGGCGCCAGGATTTTCTCTAAACTTGACCTGCGGGGGGGCATACAACCTGGTTAGGATACGCCAAGGGGATGAATGGAAGACTGCCTTTAACACACACGATGGGCACTACGAGTCCCTGGTAATGCCCTTTGGTCTCTGCAACGCGCCCGCAGTCTTCCAGGATTTTGTTAATGATATCTTCAGGGATCTCCTGGATCAGTATGTGGTGGTCTACCTGGACGATATTCTCATATTCTCCAAGAACATCGAGGAACACACAGGACACGTAAAGCAGGTAATTCAGAGGCTACGTGAGAACCATCTGTTTGCTAAGTTAGAGACGTGCCAATTTCACCTGTCTTCTACATCGTTCCTGGGATACATTATCTCCGATACAGGCCTGGCTATGGACCCTGCCAAAGTAAGAGCGGTTGTAGATTGGCCGCGTCCTCTCTCTTTTTAAAAGCGGTACAGAGGTTTTAAGGTTTTTCCAACTATTACCGCTGATTCATAAAAAAAAATTCTTCAGATGTTGCACCCATCACAGCTCTCACCCAGAAGAACGCCAACCCATCACTATGGTCACCCGAGGCTATCAGCGCATTTGAAACTTTGAAAAAAGCTTTTGTTATGGCACCCATCTTGGTGCATCCAGATCCTGGACAGCCATTCACCTTCAAGATGGACACCTCTGATATAGAAGCAGGGGCCATACTATCTCAGAAGAAGAATCAACAGGCCAGACTACATCCTTGTGCTTTTTGTTCGAGGAAATGTTCCGCAGCTGAGTGGAATTACGATGTGAGTAATCGTGAACTTCTTGCTATCAAGAAGGCCCTAGAGGAGTGGCGCCACCTCTTGGAAGGTGCGGAAAACCCCATCACCATCCTCACGGATCATAAAAATTTGTTATATATTAAGGCGGCTCGTCGTCTCAGTTCTTGTGAGGCTCATTGGTCGCTTTTCTTCACGCGGTTTAACTTTGTCATATCCTACATTCCAGGTTCCAAAAACGTGAGAGCAGATGCACTTTCACGACAGTTCGCTCTAGAGGATAAAACTGACGACCACTGGGAGCGCATGCGCAACGGGTATGGTGATGGAGGTGTAATTTAAAGGCTCCGCTACCCGCCGGCACCAAAAGCTAATAAAAGACATTTTAAACAAAACTTCCCGATTCTCACGCACAGCGCTGAAGTTACGAATCCCTACAGATCATAAACATACCACACACAGGGGGTAATGGCGACAACAAAGCAAAAACACAAGCGCAAAACTGACGTGCGCTCCTACTTCACGGGTGCAGGAAAGGCCCGGCCGGAGGAGAACTCGGCGGTCTCCGACTCCGATTCCGCTCCGGAGATGGAGGGGACCCCGGCAGAGCACTCAGGAGTAATACAAAAAGAGATAGCCCGGCTTTTAACAGACCTCAAGACTTTCTTCAGGGGAGAAGTGGAGAGCCTCCGGAAAAACATTCTGTAGATCGGCTAGAGGAAAGAATAGAGGAAAGCTCAAGGTGCCATCTAGAAACAAATAAGAGGATGGGGGAGCTAGAAGCTAGAGTGGCAGAGCTGGAGGACCGGCAGGAGGATGGCGAAAATAGGGACCGGCGCAACAACCTACGCATAAGGTGGATCCCTGAAGAGATCCTGGATCCTGAAGTCCTGATAAGTCAGTGGATGAACACCATTATGCCGGGCAAGTCAGAGGCCGAATTGCTAATGGATCCCTGCCATCGCACCCTGAGGTCACGTCCAATGCCTAACAACCCACCAAGAGATGTGATCCTCCGGTTACATCACTACAAGACCAAGGAGGAGATCTGCAAAATTACACGGGCAACCCCAATAGTGACATATGAGGAATAAATATGGCAGTATTTCAGGACATATCCCCAATAACTCTGGCGAGACGGAGGGCTTTGCAGCCCATCACGAGGGTGTTGCGGGACAAGGACGTTAGATATAGATGGGCCTTCCTGTTTGCCCTCGTGGTGGTGAAGAATGGCCAATCCCATGCTCTAAAACACCTATCAGAGGGAACAGCTTTTCTGAAAAAATTAGGAATCGCTGCTATAGCTACTAACCCGGGGAGCCCGGAGGCACGTCCTCCACATCCAGCAGACTGGGAGACTGTGCCCACGTCGGCGGAGAGGAGAAAGGAGAGAGCTGGAGAGGGCACAAAGTGATCCTTAAAGAGACAGCTGCGTTGGAATGCTGCCTAAAGTTGTGGTTTTAAAGTTGGTGGAAGGAAAACCTCCTGAGGCGCTGAGGTATGAATGGGAATGGGATCTTGGACAAAAGTTCTTGTCGTGGGCTAATTACCTCAGAAAGGAAGACAAAAATACAGAAAACACTACAATAGTGTATTACCCAGGGACAATAGTGTAAAGAGAGCAATTTAATATAAAACAATTTGTATTAAACAGATTATAAAACAATTAAATCAGACATAATATGCATTGTAAAAACTTCCATGTTTTTTGGCATCTCAGGGACACCGTAGCAGTGCGATCCAGGTGGTGACGTCAGCAGTGGAGCCGATTGACCAGACTCTGGCAGCAAGGAGACTACGAGTATTGAAGGCGATCCTCCCACAATAACTGGCCATTTCACCCCACGGCGAGCGGTGTTATCTGATGTAAAGACCCTAAAACCTTTGGTGAGTAGGATTTCAATTTTTACCAAGGCGGAGCAATTTTCCTCTTCCAAGTGTACTAGCACATGAAAGTTTTTACAATGCATATTATGTCTGATTTAATTGTTTTATAATCTGTTTAATACCAATTGTTTTATATTAAATTGCTCTCTTTACACTATTGTCCTGGGTAATACACTATTGTAGTGTTTTCTGTATTTTTGTCTTCCTTTCTGAGGTAATTAGCCCACGACAAGAACTTTTGTCCAAGATCCCATTCCCATTCATACCTCAGCGCCTCAGGAGGTTTTCCTTCCACCAATTCTACATCTGATTGGGAGGTACCAGATTAACCTTTTGGGCAGCTTCAGGACTACCTTTATTGGACTTTGTATCATAGGTTCTATATCATTGTTTTATCATTGTATTATTGTTTGCACGAGCGCTATACTGCACTTATATTTTCACCAGTTTGGGGTTTTAAAGTTGCTCTAAAGTTGGTGACATTGCCTGCCCTGTGGTGTGATGGTGACTATCCTGCCCTTGCTTCCTCCATTGATCTGCAGGGGCAGTTGGAGTAGAATGGGCCCCCTGTATCCGGCGCCGAAAGTCGCAACAAAAACACCCAAAATGGCGACGAGTTACTCACCCGAGGAAGAAGAAGGGAAAGAGCGGCAGAATCCATGGCGGCAGCAGTTTCGGCGGGACCGAATGGTGAGCAGAGCGAGCCCGCCCTCAGCTACATCCATCTCCACCCATGTCCAGCCTCTGACTGAAGAGACACCGCTGACGTCAGCAAACGAGATCTCGCGGAGCAGCAGAGACCTGGGTGACTCAGGCGAGGCGACGACGGTCCACCGGACGTGCGGCGCCGGAAGCGACCCGGCACTCCCCGGCACTCCCCGGCAGGGGTACGCGAACTCCGCTGCCGGGGAGGGAAGATAAAGATTAAAGAGTACCAGAGGGCGGAGGAGTCGAAGGGGAGGAGAGGGGAGATCTAAGCAGCCAAGCACAGTCCCCAGGAGAGGAGAGAGGGGAGCGGTACCAGAAAGGGTCGGATAGAAGGCGAGAGGGCAGGGAGGGAATCAAGAGAGGGGGCCATGAGCCCATTAGAGGGTGAGAGGAGCCCGCTGCAAGGAGGAAAGAGAAAAAGGGGGGGCCCGGAATAGTTGAGGTCACGGAGGGGACACCGAAAATAGAGGGGGGGAGAGGAGGGCGATAGCATGCGTTAGGGGGGAGCACCACAGGCTCCAAAGCATTGGCCAGAGCATGAGGGAGTTTATTGTAGTTAGCTTCAGGAATTAGATTTACACCCTGGGGAGAATAGTTTGGGCACGCCGAGGTTTGTATTAAGTTAGATACCCTAGAGTTCTAGGGAAGTTCGACCGAAAAATGACAGTAGCTGCTGGCGGGTGGTCAGGAGACCACCACCAATCCTGCCCGTGGGCATGCGCCTCCGAGACGGGGCTGTGGGTTCAACTCGCAACCCTGTAAAAGTCCCGGAAATTCATGGTCAGCAGGAGAGACCATGGGTCTGGACTGGGAGGGAGGATGGTCCAGAGAGGAGGAGATACCTCTGGGTGTTGAACCTAAGGTCCCTAGAGACCACCAAGGTTCTTTATGTATGTACAGTATCTATGTTTGTTGTTTCCCTTGTTCTTCCTTCGTGTTTCCTTCCCGCCCTGTACCAGATTCCCCCAGAGAAGGAGTGAAAAGCAGCAAGAGTCACCAATGCAGACGTCATTATCCACGTGACCTCGGGTAAGAACTGGCTCCACTTTATACACAGCAGCTCACACAACACACAAGTATGGCTGTAACACTTATTTCCCAAAATGTTAAAGGGTTTAACAGCCCAAAAAAGCGTAAGATCGCCTTCTCCGAATTTAGACAGAGGGGCGCAGATGTGGTCTTCCTCCAGGAGACACACTTTAGTACGCATAGCAGCCCTGGATTCTTGGACAAAGGCTACAGGCAGTTCTTCCTGGCCTCCGCTAAAGAAAAGAAGAAAGGGGTTGCTATCGTATTCATAACAAATCCCCTTTCGAGATGGAGAGAGTAAAACGAGACAGTAAGGGGAGATATCTAATCCTGGTAGGACTCCTGCAGCAGTGTAGAGTGACGTTAGCCTGTGTCTATGCACCCTGCGAAAACGAGCCGCAGTTTTTTGACGAGTTTTTTCAGACATTACAACGATGGGCAGAGGGGAATGTAATTCTCGCAGGTGACTTTAACAAAGTGATAGATCCCCGAAGAGATAGATCTCCACAGCAGCAAAAAAACAGACAGGCAGGAAATGGGCCTTTGTATGGAAGGCCTCCGACGAGGGAGCCTGATCGACATTTGGAGGGAACAGCACCCAGGCGAGCGTACCTATACATTTTACTCACATCCCCATGACAGTTACAGAAGGATCGACCACTTTTTTGTGTCAAGTAGAATGGTCTCACAGATTTCCGACACCAAAATACATGACATTACTTGGTCGGATCATGCATCGATAGAGCTGAGGTGCACACAAATTAGGCCTGTTAGCCTGGGAGCAAATTGGAAACTTAATGAATCATTGATTAAGATACCAGAACTAGAGAAAGCGGTCAGGGAGGAGATAATTCAGTTTTTCCAGACCAACTTAGGCAGTGTGGAATCCCACACAATGCTGTGGGAGGCTCACAAAGCCACGATGAGGGGGGTGCTGATAAGCATAGCTGCGAGAAGGAAAAACCAAAGGGACACCAAATTGGCACAGCTATATCAGAGGTTACATGAGCTCTCTGCACTACATAGCCGATCAGGCAGAGGGGACACACTAAAGGAGTTGAAGGATAAACTGAGCTTAACCTCCTCCTCACATCCCGGGCTGAGAAAGATTTGAGTTGGACACACAGGAAAAATTTTGAGAAAGCCAACAAGCCGGACACGATGTTAGCTAACAGACTCCGTAATAGGCAACCAAATTATAATTTACAAGCAATTAGGACCAAATCAGGGGAGATATCCTCTAACCCCAAAATTATAGTGGAAAAGTTTAAACAATATTACGCTCAGTTATATAACGGGGAGAAGGTGGTTCATAATGTAAACACAAGGGGCATACTGCACGAGTTTCTAGCAGGTGCTGCACTGCCACAGTTAAACAGATTGTAGCGCGAGGCGATACAGAGTGATTTCACACGTGAAGAATTGACGGCAGTTGTCAAAAATGTAAAGTCTTCCAAAGCCCCGGGCCCAGATGTGTTCTCCAATCTTTACTATAAAAAATTTATAGGTATACTAGCCCCACATATGCTATTTAACGGGGTCCTAGCGGGAGAGTCCTTCTCAGAACAGATGCTCCAGGCGTCAATCTCCTTGATTCACAAAAAGGACAAAGATCCCATAAATTGCCAAAGTTTTAGGCCGATATCGTTGATAAATTCGGATGTTAAAATATATTCTAAATTACTGGCCAATAAATTAAGCGCTGTCCTGCCTAGGCTGATCCACCCGGACCAGGTTGGCTTTATTAGAGATAGACAAGCGGCTGACAATACCAGAAGGATTGTAGATATAATTGACTTTGTGAACGCCAACAAGGTCCGGAGCCTGGTGTTGAGCCTGGACGCGGAGAAAGCCTTTGACAGGATAGACTGGCCATACTTGGAGACCACGCTTGGGGCATTTGGGTTCGGGGAAAAGTTCCTAAGGGCAATAAAAGCACTATACCTGCAGCGAGGGTGATCCACCAGGGTTTCCCCTCAGAGTTGTTTCAAATCAAAAGTGGGACAAGACAAGGGTGCCCGCTATGCCCTTGCTTTTTGCCTTATGCATCGAACCACTAGCAGCACAAATATGTAGCAACACAGACACAACGGGGGTCTAAATTCATTCAAAGGAACACAAGGTAGCTTTATATGCAGATGACATCATTCTGACAATTACAAAGCTGCTCACCTCGCTCCTAATCTGTTCGCGCTCTTGGGGCGGTTCAATCGGATCTCAGATTTCAAGATAAACCAGACGAAATCAGAGGCGCTTAGCTTGAACATTCCTGGAGAGATGGAAAAACTATTGGAACTCAATTTTGAGTTTAAATGGCAGTCCAAGTCCATAAAATACCTAGGGGTGCATATCACAAAAAAGATAGCCTCCCTATATCAAGCAAATTATCCAAGTCTAGTGAGGACTCTAAAAAAGGAATTGAGAGACTGGTCAGCATATGGTATTTCATGGCTAAGCAGAATTTACAGTGTCAAGATGAACATCCTCCCCCGGATACTATATCTGTTCCAAATTCTCCCGATACCCGTGGTGAGATCTGAGATTAAAGAATTACAGAATTCGATAACACAATTTATCTGGAAGGGTAAACAACCACGGATCTATGGAAGCTGGAGGACTAGCAGTGCCATGCTTGTTATTATATTGCCTATTATAAAGCAGCGCAGTTGTGCCAAA
The DNA here is from genome assembly GCF_040206685.1 of Ascaphus truei. Taxonomy (NCBI): domain Eukaryota; kingdom Metazoa; phylum Chordata; class Amphibia; order Anura; family Ascaphidae; genus Ascaphus; species Ascaphus truei. Next base: position 236,791,721 of record NC_134486.1, on the reverse strand, counting down.
TTACGCAATGGCATGGAGACCCAGAGCTGCGAAGGTGGGTGGCACTAGAGAGAGAGATGTGTACCCCGCTGGAGCTCAGAGACCTAATCTGGTACCCGAAAAAAAGACTAAAGGACATAAAAGAACCTTTGACCTATGTTCTCAACTCACTATCGGTCTGGGAGGCGGCTAAAAGTAATTGCTCATTGACCTCTAACCACACATAAATGGCCCCTTTATATAGTAACCCGGATTTTGCTCCAGGGCTAGAAGGTAAGAATTTTACGCTCTGGCGACAATTAGGGTTTAAAAGACAGAAAGACCTGGAGGGCAGAAACACCATCAAATTATTTGACCAATTAAAGTCGGAAACAGACATCCCTAACACAGAATTTATTAGGTACCTCCAGGTCCGGGCATTTTACAACAAACACGTGGTGAGACCACCGTTAACGAATTTTGAAAGGCTCTGCGTGCGGGGCACCGACGCGCGGGGACTGATATCTACTCTGTACAGAAATGTGGTCGGTGCTGACAAGGACGATACAAACAGGCCCAGATTCATGAGTCAATGGGAGTCAGATTTACAGGAAACATTAGAGGACGAAGACTGGAAAGAAATATTCAAGGCTGCGGCCAGTAGTTCCATCTGCACGACATTGAAGGTGAACTCATATAAGGTATTGTTGAGGTAGTATCTCACCCCAGTTAGAATAGCTAAATTTATCACAGGCGCTTTCCCGCTCTGCCCGCAGCAGTGCGGGGAACAGGGTAATCTGGTGCACATGCTGTGGTCCTGCCCGAAAATTATGCCAGTTTGGAGTCAGATTCGAGAGTGGCTACAGAGGATTTTGGGCCTCCAAATTCAGCTAGACCCGTGGCTGTTCTTGTTAAACAAACCCACAGACGAAGTCTCGAGAACGGGGAACAAATTGATAGCACATTTCACAACGGCTATGGGGTGCGAGACGGCAGCATTGTGGAACCAGAACGCAATTCCATCAATAGAAAAAAACAGAAATCGAATTTGGTTTGTATGCCAGATGGAAAAGTTAACGAGTTTGGTTAACGACACTGGCTCAAAATTTCAAAAGGTCTGGTTGCCTTGGCTAGCTCAGACAGATATTCCAGGGCTTAGCAATGCCACCATCTGGCTTTAATAGGATAAAGTGAGTTCTCCTTGGATGCGCAGTGCAGGAGACAGACAAGATGCGGAGAACAGACAGTAGCCCCCCCCTATCGGGAGCTGGGAACAAGCGGATACATCAAAGCACCAGCACTGGCGGGATATAAAAAACAGTTAGAGTCGGTGGCGATCAATAGGCTGATAACTTCAGGAGGAGAATGGAAATACCTTCTCAACCCCCCCCTCTCCCCTTCCCCTCCCCCTCCCCCTCTTTCTCTACTTGTCTATGTCCTGTTGTCTTCCCTTCCCTATGTCCGTTAAATGTGGTATGTCTTATTTGGAGTTTGTCCACCCTGTTATGGTAATGAAATGTGGATTGTAAGATACATATACGAAAACTAATAAACAGAAATTTGAAAAAAAAAACTGAGGACCACCAGGAGACCATACTCCCTCCTAATTGCATCCTTTCCGCCAATACCTTCGATGCCCTGTCAGAAATCGCCAGGGTTCAAGACCAGATCCCGCAGGGCCTCAAGGTGCCAAACGGACAGTTGTTCGCTCCCCCCCATCTTCCACCAGAAGGTAATGCAATGGGGACATGCATCCAAAACTGCAGGTCACCCTGGGATTAAAAGGAAATTAGACTTCTTACAGCGAACCTTCTGGTGGCCAGGTATGCGCAAAGACATCCAGGACTACGTCTCTTCATGCCCTATCTGCGCACAGAACAAGTCACATGGAATAAAACCCCGGGTCTTCTACAGCCTCTCCCCATTCCTGATCGACCATAGAGACACCACTTGATGGATTTTATCGTTGAGCTGCCTAAATCCAAAGGGATGGACACTATATTAGTAGTACTTGATCGCTTCACCAAACAAGCACACTTCATTCCACTCAAGGGCCTGCCCAGCGCCCTCAAATTATCCGAGGTATTCGTAAAGGAAATCTTCAGGCTTCATGGATCCCCCCATACCATAATCTCATATTGGGGCTCTCAATTGGTATCCAGATTCTGGAGGACCTTCAGCAAAGGACTTAACGTGGCACTGCACTTCTCTTCCGGATACCATCCACAGACCAATGGTCAAACGGAACGCACCAACCAATCTTTAGAGCAGTTCCTTCGTTGCTTCATCTCTGACGCTCAAGACAATTGGTGCGATCTACTCCCATGGGCAGAATTCGCTCTTAACAATCTCAGGAATGAGTCCACCCAACAGTCCCCATTTTTTTCCCAATTACGGCTTTCACCCCTCTACTCTCCCTAATTCTGCTCCCAATACAGGGGTTCGTGCCGCGGAGGATAAGATCCAGGACCTTCAGTCTTCCTGGGAGAGGATCCAGTGCAACCTCATGCATGCCATTGCTATGCAAAAAAGACAGGCTGATCGCCACAGTCAGGATTCACCCAACTATGCTCCGGATCAGAAGGTATGGTTATCCACGAGAATATCTGCCTAAGAGTTACATCCCCCAAGCTGGCACCTAGATTTATTGGACCATTACTAATCTTGGAGAAAGTTAACCCTGTCGCCTGTCGACTAAAATTGCCCGCAACTATGCGTATTCCATCCGTTTTTCACTGCTCCTTGTTGAAACCATTTAAATCTAACCCTCAAACCCAGCACATCACACTTTGTCCCAGACTAATAGATGGATGAGGTGTTTGAAGTCCAATCTATCCTGAACTCCCGTCTCTCAAGAGGAAGCCTTCAGTACCTAGTGCATTGGAAGGGTTTTGGTCCTGAGGAGACGTAGTGGATTCCGCACAACCAGGTACATGCCCCCAGACTAACTGGGGCTTTTCACTGAAAATTTCCACTTAAGCCTCTGACCTCACTCCTGGGTAAGGTCTCTCATTGGCTCCCTCCAGTATACAGCTCTGTCAGCCCTGGGCTAATTGCTGAGCATTCTTGTGTTTTGCTATGCTTACTACAAGCTGTTTTGCCTTGTTCTCTTGCTTTTGTAGCCTGACCCCCCAGCCTTGAACCGGACTTCTGATCTCTGGCATCCTTGGACCTATGCTTCGGAATTCGACTACTCTGCTCTCTCCTATCCTCGACCTCAGCTCCGGAATCGACTACTCTGCTCTCCTATCCTCGACCACGGATCCGGAATTCGACCACTCTCCGCTCTCCAATCCCTACCACGGCAAGTACTTTCTACGATCCTACTCTCTCCTGCCCTGACCCGGCTTACCCACGACTAAGAGCTGCGCAACCTGGACCGGACTTCGTGGCCTAGGTCGATATTTTCACATCCCCACCTCAGCCCCGCGGTCCAGCCCTGGAGTGTGGTGAGCACCTGTGACAAATACTTTGTACAGAAATCAAACCATTTTGGATATGAAATAAGTGCCTGTATATAGTGCCTGTTATTCCTAACATGCTCTTGTCAAAAGTCCCCAAATCTAATGATTTTCCATGCAAATAGTGCAATTTGTAAGCCAGTGATTCCATTTGCTTGTATTGTGCAATTTCGGCTAAGGCACTAAAACTCATGTTAGTAAGATGGCATGATAAGGCATGCACGTTTAGAATAACAGTAGCTACTGTAAATCTGTACAGTATATATGTTTTATAATAAAGCCTTACTGTGTTATGTATTGACTACTTAACCCTCAGGTCTAGAGTTGGGATCAGAGTGAGCTAGATCCAAACATCTCACTTTCATTCAGTTACAATTTATTTGAACTACGGTAGTTTTGTATTTGTATACTGTATGTATATATTTATACAAGGTTGCTCACCGATATACTGATTAGTAACAATTCTATCTCCCACAACAGAATGGAAAGCTGAGTTCCCATTGCCAGAAATTAGATTTGCCAATATGCTTCAGGTTGTTGCCTTAGACAGCAGCAATGTCTTGGCACTTGATTCTTCCCTTTGCCACTTAAAGGCAGCTAGACATGCATGACTCACAAACAATGTTGAATTCAATTATAAAGAAGGAACCATAATGACAAAAAAGTAAACAAGATTCAGGGCAAAAAAAACATGCCAAACCAAATAAATGTTATACTTCATGAAAGCATTTAATGATAGTAGGGGAGCGTTTTTGATGTTTATGTAATTTGAAAAGGCTTCTGGTGGTGTTTCTTATTGTAATTATAGCAGCCCCCCGTGGTCCCCCTTCGTCCCCTTACCTTCCGCTGTAGCTGCGACCGGCAGCGGAGGCTGGGAAGAGTGCGGGGAGGGCTGTGGAAGCTACAGGGAGGTTGCGCTGGGTGACCGGGTCGCTGGAAGTCCGCCATATTGAATATGCATGCGCAGTACAGTTCACGCATGCGCAGGATGGCCTGAAGTTGCAGCAGCCATCTTGTCACACCCCACGCATACGCAGAGAGTCACAGAGCAGTGGCCATTGCAGAAGAGGGCTCCGTGGAGACTACAAGCCCAATCATGTACAGGGGCTGGAGATCAGATGGCCCAGAGCAGCCAATAGGGCTGCAGGTTTCCCTCAGGATGTTGTTACATTTGGCGTGCTGAGACAGCCACGCCAGTCAGAGCTGGGACATCATAGGGTAGGGATGTGTTTGCAGTGTGTCTGTAGGCCCCAACACAAGACCAGAGACACCCTATTAGCCCCAGCTAGGCCCTGACTCCCTTGTAGATTGTGGCTGCTACAGGGGCCAGCCCCTTAGATAGGGTCATTGCCCAGTAGCATTCCTAGTGTCAGGGACACAGCAAAGAACACCGCACAGCAGATGCGGCCCGTGGTCTGGGACCAGACCACCACCGCATACAGAGACTCTTATGGTGGTATCCTCCAGCTGGATACTACCCCACGTGGAGGCGGACGCCATCGCGGACCATGTCGCTGGATCAGCGGATCCCTGTCATCTTTCTTTTGGTGCTACCAGGTGTTGGAGCACCCAGCAGGTATCACACCTCCATCTAATGTACAAGTGCACCAACTCTAACACTGGTTGTGGGCAGCGCTTCACACATACATTGGGTGGGTTGGCTTCTGTGGACACTGAGAGGTTGAGTGCCATGGGCACCTCAGTACTTTGGGGAAACCCCACCAGGGTGTGGACAGGGTTTTGGAAAGAGGGTATGGTGTGTGGGTAAGTCAGTGCAAGGCCACGTTCTATGGTTATTGTTTTGCCCATTGCATGTTAGTAAACCTGTTATCTATACCATTGTGTGTACTCTTGTATTGGGTCCTGTGACGGGGTTATCCGACATAGTTATGGTCCCACACAGGTGGAAGCACTATCACCAGATGGATCAGCTCCACGGGAAAAACAAAAAAAGAGAGCACCATCGATGACTGGAATCAGGAGGGGATCCAAATAACAAATTCTTTATTGGAGTAAAAGCACAGGAAACACCTCCTACGCGTTTTGAACAAAGGTTCTTTATCAAGGTACACCCCATGCTCCCATCAGCGGAGGTTCAGGCCTCCTGTGAGCCACAGGTAAAGCACCACACACTCGGTAGCCACCACATCTCCCATAGGGTGGGTGAAACTGTGCTATATAATTATAGAAAAAGCTGGTCCCATTGTAAATATTTGGGAATTGCAAAGAATATTAATTAGCAGAGCATATTTATTGTGGTACAGTGTTACTTGGGAAGTTACATGTAATAATCTCAATAATGTGACAGAGTGATGGTGCAAATCAAGGCACTAAACACTGAAAGTGATCACTAATAATAAAGTGATATAATAAAAATCCAATACCAAACGTGAAAGTGATTTGAGTGAACAATTATAATTTGCCAAATGGCGTGATAAATTATATGTTGTAACTCCCTGCTCAAACCCTCTGGCAGGGACTGTCTTCACTGGTCCCCAGAAGGTAGATACATTTTCTCGAAACCCAGGGGGAGCATGTGGAAAAAAACAACAGAGAACAGCAAACTAAGTGCAGATGGAAAACTTTGTGTGGGTAAATTCACAGGATGTCTTGGCTCATATGTTTAGCCTACTCACAAGATGAACGTGGTATATGGGCAACACTGGTAGCTTGAATAAGGGTTATCTCCTTTATCCTGGCATTGATACACTCCACTTCAGGTGTTCATTGTGGTGATTAAATGCGAAAACAAAAGAACATATCCATGGTGCAGATCAATGATATAAAGGCTGGTCTTTTATGTAGGTTATAAAAATGTGCACTTACAATAAAATATTTTTAAAACGGCATGTATCACAAAATAGTGAAAGAAGTGTGGATTGGATATTGCCCTGGCTCACCCCACCGCCTCAGTTCTGTGTCCTGTCAGAACTCCCGCAAACAGCTGGCTGCTGCCTGATCGCTCACTGCAGTGCCTGCGACCCCCTCCATTGCGGTCTCCAGAGCGTCACGTCACTTCCGGTAGGGCTTCTGTGATGGGCAGTCACTCGGCACCAATCCTCTCCTCCTCTGGACGGTACTACTCTACGTGTTTCACCACTAAGAGTGTATGGCTTCGTTAGGAGTATCAGTATAAGCTCAATAATGTACATGAATGGCGTTGAAGAAAGAAAGTAAAATATCAGTGTTTCCAAGTAGAGATGCGCAAACCTGACAAGATTTGCTCTGCCGCTGTTTCGATCGAACTCTCCTAAAAGTTTTAAAAGCCTGAAAAGGTTTTGATTGACGTTTTGGCACCAAAAGCTTTAGTGCAGTGGACCAAATGTTTTAATATTCCCTATTTGTCTTCTGTAAAGTGGTGAAATAGCAGCCCAGTGACATAAAAAAAAAATATGTCTAAAAAAAGTTTGAGCGAATTTTGAAAGCAAAGGTAATAGAAATTAATCTGACATGCAATGTTCATTGACTTTTAGTGAATTCGTTTTAAACTTTTGCAACAAAGTGAACTTTTTGCAAGTTGGCTAGCCAATGAGAAAAGTTTGCACATCTTTGCTAGATAATG
>NC_134486.1:236394740-236482240 GCF_040206685.1 Ascaphus truei | reverse complement strand
CTCAAAGCATCACACATCTGCATTAGCATACAGTAATATACAGTAACCAATGCCTACAGCACAAATCATGTGTAGGAAAGGTGGTAAGGTGGAATGAAATCCCTAGATGTGTAGAGCAATGAAGTTAATGAATAGCATACTGTACAGTATAAAACATAACATTACAATCCACACAGTACATTGCATTTACAGTACATTGTATACTGTAAATGATGCATAGCATTAAATCTATGCACCATATACAGTACTGTACATTCTGCAAATGAATGTTAACAATATAATTGCAAGCTACTCTACCAGTAAATACTGTACAAACACTTCCAAACAAGTCAACTTAACTACAGTATTTTAACCAAGCAAGTAAACCAAAATCAATATATACTGTAAGTAACAACCAGAAAAGACAATTTAAAAACAAACTAACCCTTACAATACCAAGGATTACATCTATCTAATTGTAAAAAACCTTATACATTATACACAGCATTGTTTAAAAACCCCTTCCCCCCTAATGTTTGTGTTAAGCAGATTACACTGAAGGGAGAGAGATATAAAGGCCTAAAGCCCCTTCCCCCCCTAATGTTTCTGTTAAGCAGATTACACTGAAGGGAGAGAGATATAAAGGCCTAAAGCCTTACCTGCATTGGTAAACCCTCCCTGCATTGGTAAACCCTCCCTGCATTGATGTCGTGTAGTGTACAGTATGTAAATGTGGGGAGGAGGGGGGCCCAATGTGCATAATGTACTGTGAGGTCTAACCACCCTCACCCCCTACCCACATACTGTACCGTTACCCCCCCCCCCCCCCCATCCTGGCCATGGCCCCTCACGCACAGCAGCTCCACAATTAATAAATAAATATATATAAATACATGAAGAGAAATAAATATATACTTTATATATAAATGTGAGTTTATAAATAAAATAAAGAATATTATTTCTAGGGGCCCTAGAACAGAAGTTCCCACGCCAATTTCGCGCTCATTGCTCTTTTTTTGCTCTTTTTTTACAATGTTGCTGGTCTTGCGGCTTTGCAGTATGCAAGCAAAAAGCGCAGTGTATGAAGTCTGGGTGAGCGCTTTCCACATTTGATGCCTACGGCACCTTCCCATTTCTACACACTTCAATACCTGCACAGTTGGTAGCGCTTTCCATCCCAGCTACCATTCTGGATATTCACCTCTCACAGGCCATTCTTGCCCGAGTCTGTCCTATCAGACAGGGGCATTAACCTGTATCCACACCACCTGGACAATTTCTCTCTGTCAGAGACTTGTGCTATTTATTTTATATATTTTTGTGTAATTATTCATGCAAATTTATGCTCATTTCATATGTGGTTTTCAACATAAAGTGGCTGCTGGGCCTGATCCTAACTCATACAGTATACAGTAGCGCTTCCCTGTTTGTTTGTTTATTGCAAGCAAAAAGCAGTTTGTAGTACTGAGTGTGAGATAAATTACTGTATTTATCAGTGTTGATCAAAGAGAGTTGATCAGAAGGATTCCCCTTATATACAGTACGTAGAATTAATAAAATTGTATTATTTTCCGATATCCGCAGTGATTCTGGTCAACCTGACAGATTTTTAGTAATACAGTATACTGTACTGCAAGACCATGTGTTGTCTACCTTTTACTACAGTATACTGTACTGTATGAATGACAATAGAGTGCTGTATACTTTATAAGGGGAATCCTTCTGATCAATTCTCTTTGATCAATACTGATAAATACAGTATCATATTTATACCCCTTTAGCACCTGTCGTTCCATCCTATGCACCCATTTACTGTACAATGGTGATTGCGGTCGTATTCACGTACTTTATGTGAGATAAATTAACCAGTTCTTTTATTGCTGAAGTCGCCACAAAATACTTTTATTTACAAATACAGTACAATACAATGGTGAAACTTTTCAAGTTAACAGCAATTCAAAACATCAACACACAATAATACATACTTTACAGTACTGTACAGTATACTGTACTAGTATATTTGGGCCTTGTCTTTGGGGGTTTATTCATGCAATTATTAGGGTGACCTGGCGTTGGAAATACTGACACAGTACAATCCTACAGCTACACCACCCACCCCCTCCCTTAGAGTTTTTAATCCCTCCCTGGCCAAGCATCAATCGTCTGGCTAATCCAATCCAAGCCATTGTTTTGTTAATCTGGCCCTGGGCTGTTCAGAACAGCCACTGCTTCTAAATTACTGAAAATATACAGGATAAATATACAGTGATGTGAAATAATCCTTTCTGTGTGTCTGAGAGTGTTGAAAGTCACCAGGTCCTCATCTAGTAGAGTACATTCTCGAATACCTTTAGAATAAAAATACAGTATATATAAATATACAGTATAAATATTGCACAGTATACTGTAATGTTAAATAACCCATCCTGTTCTTTTTCCCTTCATACTGTAACAGTATCCTCATTGTGTCTGCGGTACAGTAGTTCATTGAGAGAGGAGAGGTTTTGTGTACATCATTACTGCTGTTTATATACTGTACATTTGACTGCACAAGCAGATTTGACGAACACAAGGCCCCCCCTCCCCTCTGGTGCACCCTTTTTCCTGGAACGACAAGAAAACAAAAACTTTGTTCAGTTACTGTACTGTACTGTATGTGCGTACTGTATTATGGTAGACCTACTGTACAGTAGGTGGCTGGTGCAGCTTTCTCTGGAAAGAAAAAATGGAGCAGTTAGTAGGCAGTTACTGTAGTATGTCAAACTAGTCTACTGTACTGTATACTGGAACTACTGTAAACTCTGACTATTGGGAAAGCTAAAATCTGTGCCATACTTACCTGTATCATAGTGTACCTACTGTACAATACTACAGCACTGTACTACTTTCCTGATGCTTGTCCATTGCGCGCGATGACAATGGGCAACACAGTGGCAATATGGTCTATATATTTATTGCATCGTTCCTCGGTGAGTACATCGTTCCAAAAACTCATTATGGCTGTATACAACTCGTCCTTCTTGGAGGGTTTCGCCACTTTACGGATGTGGTCCTTCAGCTGATGCCAGACCATTTCGATCGGATTGAAGTCTGGTGATCTGTGATTGGAAAGAAAGGACAATTAGTTTAAGAGATACAGTACACAGTAAAAACAGTGGGGAACATATAAATGGGACACGGTCTACTACACTTACTCCGCTGGCGTCTTCACCCAGTTGATGCCGCGCTCTAGGATATGCGCCGTCGACGCGGTGTGCTTGGGATCATTGTCCTGGTAAAAGCGATGACCATTGGGAAAGTCTTGTGTGATGTATCGCACTATCACGGGCACAATGTTGTCTTGGAAGAAATCTTTATTCATGATTCCTATAGCAAGAAAAGAAAAGTGCTCAATAGTACAGTACAGTGCATACGGTAAGGCAACACTAGTCAAGTACAGTGCATTAGGCGGCATTATATTTGAGAAATTGTACCTTCAAAGACGACAATGCATCCCGGTCCACGCCTAGAGATGGCACCCCACACATGCAGCTTCACAGGGTGTTTTGGCCGTGGCTTCAAAGTTATGCGGCCTTTTTTGTGGAACGCAAATCTTGCAAATCTCTCCAGCGACACAGTAGACTCATCAGTGAAGATGCAATCCTGGAAAGTCTCACCGCTGTCGATCCATGCCTGGGCCTGGAGCACTCTTTTGATTTTGTTTGCGTCCCGTATCATGGGGTACGCTCTGTAATGACAATGAATAAAAAATGTTAGCGTCACAGCGCAGTACAGTTTGCAAAACAACATTTTTACTTTACAGTACAGTACCTCCTGTACTGTCCACTACTAACCTCACACGTCCATATTTCCATCCAATTCTGCGTCTCATCTTCTTTATGCTGCTCTCGGATACAGTCAGATTGTGGTTTTCCTGAAGAGTGTTTTTAACCCTTAATGCGCTCCTCTCATCATTCTCCTCACTTATTCTGTCCACCAGAAGAGTAGTCTCCCTACAATGCAAAGAAATTATATTGTGTTATTAATATGCAGCAATATAAAATGTATATTGTATACTGTACATGTAATGTTGTAATATACAGTAAATATAAATATACAAAAAATGTATACTGCTGTACTATAAATATAAATAGACAAAATATACAGTATACAGTACTGTTGTAATATAATAAATATACTATATAAATACGGTATACTGTTGTTATATCATAATAAATACACATCATATACTGTATATTTCGTTGTAAGATGAATTGCAATATACCAAAAGTGTATACTGCTGCACAAAAAATATAAATTGACCACACATACAGTACACTACAGTATATACTGTTGTACTATATAAATACGGTATACTGTTGTTATATCATAATAAATACACATCATATACTGTATATTCCGTTGTAAGATGAATTGCAATATACCAAAAGTGTATACTGCTGCACAAAAAATATAAATTGACCACACATACAGTACACTACAGTATATACTGTTGTAATATAATAAATATACTATATAAATACGGTATACTGTTGTTATATCATAATAAATACACATCATATACTGTATATTCCGTTGTAAGATGAATTGCAATATACCAAAAGTGTATACTGCTGCACAAAAAATATAAATTGACCACACATACAGTACACTACAGTATATACTGTTGTAATATAATAAATATACTATATAAATACGGTATACTGTTGTTATATCATAATAAATACACATCATATACTGTATATTCCGTTGTAAGATGAATTGCAATATACCAAAAGTGTATACTGCTGCACAAAAAATATAAATTGACCACACATACAGTACACTACAGTATATACTGTTGTAATATAATAAATATACTATATAAATACGGTATACTGTTGTTATATCATAATAAATACACATCATATACTGTATATTCCGTTGTAAGATGAATTGCAATATACCAAAAGTGTATACTGCTGCACAAAAAATATAAATTGACCACACATACAGTACACTACAGTATATACTGTTGTAATATAATAAATATACTATATAAATACGGTATACTGTAGATGTACACTACAGTTTTCTATATTTTTTTTGGTTAAGTTTTATAAATACAGTATACTTACGCATTTGTTACCCTTGGTGCCTTTTTGCGGTCTCTGTTTTTTCCTTGTGCATGATAGCACACAGTGCTTGATGGCACAACGAGGCCAGAAGCAGTTAACCAGCGCTGGATATCTGCAATTCGTTGTCCGCTCGTGTACATCTCCTTCATTCTCATGCTGAGATCCTTTGAAATCTTCTTAACAGGCATTGCTGCGAGTACTGTAGAAAGAAATACAAACACAAGAATGTGTATTCGATGTTTAGTCGATGTGTATTCAATGTGCAGTGAATCCACAAAATGGATGGTGTATTTATATGTTAATGACTCACATAACAGACCACCCACTTTCAACACCTGTACCTGGCCACCATGCATAAAAGGTTGTACACGTTGCATAGCCCACCACTTGCTGATCTTTATCTGAGGCATTGTCCAGATACTGCATTGTGCCTCCCGCTTACATGGAGCATCCCCGGTTCTATGGACGAAAGAATCATCTCACCTCTGCTGTGCCTGCCACACTGAAAAAGAGAAAGGCAGTTACCGTTCCCAAGCCAAAGGCAAAGCGACAGGCTAAGGCCAACAAAGAAAACCTTCTGCTGACCCCAAAGGCTAAGGCTTTTAAAACACGTCAGCCTTATTATGTGAAGAAGAAATACGGTACTGTGCTCGGTTCGCAAGACGCATGGCAGCCAACTCACCGAATCCGCAGACCACTTGCTCCCATATGCTTCGACGACTCTGCTGTAGCTGTCCCGGAAATCTTCAGCCCGGCTTCTCCACCCCCATCTTCTCCGGTTCCATCTGAAGATGCTGCTGCCTCTGAAATCAACGGGTCACTGTCTCCTTTGCTCTTGGACGACTCTGCTTCTCTCCCGGAAATCCAGCGGTCACCTTCTCCATCCCTCTTCCACCACGCTGCAGCTTCTCCTGTACCGGGCATCCCCAGGTCACCTCTTCCACTCTCCATCGATGCCGCTTCTCTCCAGGGAACCCCCATCTCATCCTCCGTTGCACCCATCCCCCCAGATCTCCAGATGCCATGCACAAGCAGCTCGTTGGACCGGATCCTGAATGGGCTAAGTGTGGATCTCCCCGGGAATTCTAGTGTGCTGGCAAAGCTAGATCTGCTTCTGGAGTCGGTGCTACATATGGAGCAACGGCTGGATCAACGGATGCTACATATGGAGCAACGGATGGATCAACGGATGGACAAGATAGAGGCAGACATAGCGGGCATACATTATTTGCTCGGTGTTAATGCCCCTGTTTCCCCGACGCTGGAGCAGGGGGGTGACATGGATGTGATGCATGGTACCTTCGACCCCCTTCCATCACCAAGCACACCCCCTCCACCAGAAGATACAGTGTACTATGCTATTGAGGAGGACATGACAACCCCATCTAGACCACGCCAGGAGACAACCCGGCGACCACTACTGGAGGAAAGCTTCCTCCCAGACACCCTACCATTGCCCATCGCCTCAAGTACACCCGCTCCCAAAAGACTTCCTACACCCGCTCGCATACAAACAGTGCCCGACATCTCCCTGTGCGATCTGACACCGGCGCTGAGGGAGAAGTATAGGGTGAGGAGTGCTGGTATACCACACAAGTATGCCTTGATCATATTTAAACACCATGTTCCCTACACATTGTACTGCGAGTGGGTGTTCAAAGTGAACTATGATGGGAATCGCCAAAAAAATGCCCTTCCTGCCAATTTAAGGAAAAAGATTGTGGAAGAAATGCAGCGCTATTACCCTGTTACAGATCCTGTAATGAGAGGCGTTAGAGACTGCATTAATGGCGTTTTGCGCCATGCAAGGCATCGGCCATGGCTGGAAAATGGGGAGGACTTTCAGTGAGACCATACTGTAATGTTGTGCTGTACTGTACAGTACATGTTTTACCCTATAGTACCTGCTGTACTTAAACAAAGGATACTGAATGTTGTTGTGTGTTGCACGGTTTTTGTACTGTATTTGTAAATAAAAGTTTTTAGTGGCGACTTCAGCAATAAAAGAACTGGTTACTTTATCTCACACACAGTACTACAAACTGCTTTTTGCTGCCAGACTGCAAACCCGCAAGACCAGCAACATTGTAACAAAAGAGCAATGAGCGCGCAATTGGCGTGGGAACTTCTGTTCTAAGGCCCCTATAAATAATATTCTTTATTTTATTTATAAACTCACATTTATAAACCCCGTCACCCACCCCCGCTAAACACAATAAAAAATAATCACACACAGCATCCCCGCAATAAATAAATAAATAAATACAAATAAATACATTTGAAATACATTTTTATTGATAGTGTAGATGTGCAGGGGGTCTCTGGAGCTGAACCGCACAGGTTTTAGGTCTGGGGACCCCGTGCCCCCCGAGATACAGGCCCCTTTAGGGGGTGCCGGTAGCCCTCTGCTTGGTTTAAAGGTCCGATCACGTGATCGCGGCCTGTAAACCAAGCAGAGCAGAGGGATACCGGCACCCCCTAAAGGGGCCTGTATCTCGGGGGGCACGGGGTCCCCAGACCTGAAACCTGTGCGCTTCAGCTCCGGAGAACATCTACACTGTGAATAAAACACACACATCATTAAAGAATCATTCTTTAGCTTAGCGGCTATGCGCTATGGTAAAGAAGCAGCATTTCTGTCTTTTTAATAATATTGTAGAGTGAGCAGGGGGTTCCCTGAGACAGAAATCTAATCTCAGGGGACCCCCTGCTCCTGCACAATATTATTAAAAGTTCAGAAACGAGGCTTCATTAGCATAGCGTATAGCCGCTAAGGTAATGAAGGGGTTAACGCATAATAACCAATAAATACATTCAATACACTACCCACTACCCATGGCAACCTCCGCTGCTGTACAGTAAAACAGAGAAAAAAAATAACACTTTCAAAGTAATGTCCCCTAACCCCTTAATCACCATAGCGGTTATTAACCGCTACAGTCATGAAGGGGTTAACCCGCCCTCACCCACCACTTGGGACGCCTACTGTACATACCCTCCCACTCTAACCCCCCACCCCGTGAGGCCTAACCACCCTCAACCCTCACCCACTAACTACCCACAAGGGAGGCCTACCCACATACCGTTGGGGAAACACCCCACCCCCACCCCAGTACCCACAATAAAAACAGTACAATCACCCACAATAAACAGCATTCTATTTATTAAATACATTACCCACCCCCTGTGCCCCCCCCCCCATAAATACAAGATTTATTCTTTTACATTCAGGGTCCATAACGTAGCCCCACGCTAGTCCCCGGTGGGCTGGCAGGGCACCTGGACAGACCTACAGTTTACCAGCAGCATTCCACAGGTTCTGGAGGCCTGCTGGTGGATCCTGCCAGCACCATGGCGCCCAGGTGGTCTCCTTGGGTCACCGTGAGCCTCAATTGGGTCCACACGGTAGGCCCAAGGATGTCTGGGAGCCCCGGGTCAAACCCACAGGTGTCTGCGGGGCCTCGGGTGGTTCCCATGGGGGTCTGGGGAACTCACGGGTGCTCACTACGGGTCCGCGGTGCCCCCACAGAAGTGGGACCACACATCATCATCCCCGCACCTACGGCTCGGAGGTGCCCCCACAGAAGTGGGACCACACATCGTCATGCCCGCAGACTACGGGTCCGCGGTGCCCCCACAGAAGTGGGACCACACATCATCATCCCCGCATGTGTCACCCGTGGAACCACCAGCCTGCTACCCTTTAGGATACCCGAGGATTCCCCGCGGGTGGTCTCCAGAGGTCCCACGCAAAACCACGGAAGTAACCCTGAATGTAAAAAAAATAAACCTGGCCTATACATTCAATACATACACCCTCCCCCCCAACACCTACAGTACAATAATGTGCAAAATAACTATTATCCAGATATGAATAATAGATTAATTGCCCATTATTAAAAACATTAACTAGCATATACAAATAAATAAAGTACTACTGACCTCATCAATACGAAGTGTCCGACGCCAGCGCCTTCCTTCTCTTGCCCACACAAAACATAGCCAAAACCAAGCCAATACATTGCAATTACATTCAGATATCAATTAACCCCTTAAACACCTTATCGGATAATAACCGCAAAGGTAATTAAGGGGTTAAGCCACACAGGCACGATACCCACCCTTCACCCATGAATTTGTACTGTGGCTTCATCATGCAACTATATATATATATACTGTATATATATACATACAGAGAGACAGAGAGAAAGAGAGAGAGAGAGATATATACAGTATATATATATACACACGTTATATACACACCCATGATAAACCAAATATACAGTACAAATAAATGTAGAAGGGTTATCAAAACCATACTGTTCTACAACCAAACACTTCTCCATACAGACACTACATTAAAAATCAATTTCCTTTAAAAATCCTAACTGATCTCACAATCTACTGTACTGTATATGATCACAAACCAATGAAAAAAGTCACATTCCAAAATGCATAAAATCTATGCACCATACTGTATACATTCTGCAAATTAATCAACGTAAACAAAAATCAATTAGCAATCATTATTTAGATCTCTAAACATTTCACACTCAATCATGAACAATAAAACCATTAACAGATTCACGCCTAGAGCAGAACAATTAAGCCTTTGAAAAAATATAAGTACCGACAAAAATACAACCTTTCCAAACCAAGCCTACAGTACCTACAGTATCCCTGACCTTCCTCAAACACACAATACAATACCAAGGAATAATACATCTATCTAATTTTAAAATACTTTAAACTCACAAAATAATTAAAAACACATCTAATCCAGCTTTTAAAACATCATCATTTCTTACCCTGAATGTATACTGTACAGTATATCTCTCTAGACATATATATTGTACATACATACATACAGTGGCAAGAAATGATATACCACAAAAAAATAAAAATACACAGGTTAAAAAACCTTTTGAAAAAATTAACAAGTTAAATAAAATACATTTCTTTACTGTAGTTCACTTACCATTACTTGCCCCCACCGACTCCCGTTGCCCAGCTTACTCACGAACCAATCCACGATCAGGAACCCATAAAATAATAAACCATTGAAAATAATAAACATTAAACTAAAAATCCAAACCAATCCACGGGTCTTCTACTTGTAATACACCTTCATCTGTATTCTTCTTTCTTCTATCTCCTTCCGGGCGGGGCAGGGCGTGGTCTTCTTTCCATCATCGGCCACGCCCTTGTCTTTTTCCTTCTCCGGAGGTCCTTCCTCCGCGGCGTCTGGCTGCAAAATGAGACGACATAGGCTTTTAAAGGCCTATGACGTCACATTTTGCGTCATGGTTCCCACGGTCCTGATTGGACCGTGAAAACCATGTGTGTTGGCCGATAATAAAAAAATGATGACGTCACTTAAAGGGAATGAAAGCACAGCCAATCAGAATGGCTTTGCTTCAATTGCCTTTAAGATGACGTCATGAAAAGGCACATGGCCGTGCACACATGGTACTAGAGCCAATCAGAGCGTGGGAACTTTATCCCTACTCTGATTGGCTCTGGTATACCATGTGTCAGGGGCTTGGGGGAGAAAGGATGTGACGTCAATGAAAACCTGTCACGTGGTACGGTAGCCAATCAGAGCGTGGGAACTTTATCCCTACTCTGATTGGCTCTGGTATACCATGTGTCAGGGGCTTGGGGGAGAAAGGATGTGACGTCAATAAGGATAAAGTTCCCACGCTCTGATTGGCTACCGTACCACGTGACAGGTTTTCATTGACGTCACATCCTTTCTCCCCCAAGCCCCTGACACATGGTATACCAGAGCCAATCAGAGTAGGGATAAAGTTCCCACGCTCTGATTGGCTCTAGTACCATGTGTGCACGGCCATGTGCCTTTTCATGACGTCATCTTAAAGGCAATTGAAGCAAAGCCATTCTGATTGGCTGTGCTTTCATTCCCTTTAAGTGACGTCATCATTTTTTTATTATCGGCCAACACACATGGTTTTCACGGTCCAATCAGGACCGTGGGAACCATGACGCAAAATGTGACGTCATAGGCCTTTAAAAGCCTATGTCGTCTCATTTTGCAGCCAGACGCCGCGGAGGAAGGACCTCCGGAGAAGGAAAAAGACAAGGGCGTGGCCGATGATGGAAAGAAGACCACGCCCTGCCCCGCCCGGAAGGAGATAGAAGAAAGAAGAATACAGATGAAGGTGTATTACAAGTAGAAGACCCGTGGATTGGTTTGGATTTTTAGTTTAATGTTTATTATTTTCAATGGTTTATTATTTTATGGGTTCCTGATCGTGGATTGGTTCGTGAGTAAGCTGGGCAACGGGAGTCGGTGGGGGCAAGTAATGGTAAGTGAACTACAGTAAAGAAATGTATTTTATTTAACTTGTTAATTTTTTCAAAAGGTTTTTTAACCTGTGTATTTTTATTTTTTTGTGGTATATCATTTCTTGCCACTGTATGTATGTATGTACAATATATATGTCTAGAGAGATATACTGTACAGTATACATTCAGGGTAAGAAATGATGATGTTTTAAAAGCTGGATTAGATGTGTTTTTAATTATTTTGTGAGTTTAAAGTATTTTAAAATTAGATAGATGTATTATTCCTTGGTATTGTATTGTGTGTTTGAGGAAGGTCAGGGATACTGTAGGTACTGTAGGCTTGGTTTGGAAAGGTTGTATTTTTGTCGGTACTTATATTTTTTCAAAGGCTTAATTGTTCTGCTCTAGGCGTGAATCTGTTAATGGTTTCATTGTTCATGATTGAGTGTGAAATGTTTAGAGATCTAAATAATGATTGCTAATTGATTTTTGTTTACGTTGATTAATTTGCAGAATGTATACAGTATGGTGCATAGATTTTATGCATTTTGGAATGTGACTTTTTTCATTGGTTTGTGATCATATACAGTACAGTAGATTGTGAGATCAGTTAGGATTTTTAAAGGAAATTGATTTTTAATGTAGTGTCTGTATGGAGAAGTGTTTGGTTGTAGAACAGTATGGTTTTGATAACCCTTCTACATTTATTTGTACTGTATATTTGGTTTATCATGGGTGTGTATATAACGTGTGTATATATATATACTGTATATATCTCTCTCTCTCTCTTTCTCTCTGTCTCTCTGTATGTATATATATACAGTATATATATATATAGTTGCATGATGAAGCCACAGTACAAATTCATGGGTGAAGGGTGGGTATCGTGCCTGTGTGGCTTAACCCCTTAATTACCTTTGCGGTTATTATCCGATAAGGTGTTTAAGGGGTTAATTGATATCTGAATGTAATTGCAATGTATTGGCTTGGTTTTGGCTATGTTTTGTGTGGGCAAGAGAAGGAAGGCGCTGGCGTCGGACACTTCGTATTGATGAGGTCAGTAGTACTTTATTTATTTGTATATGCTAGTTAATGTTTTTAATAATGGGCAATTAATCTATTATTCATATCTGGATAATAGTTATTTTGCACATTATTGTACTGTAGGTGTTGGGGGGGAGGGTGTATGTATTGAATGTATAGGCCAGGTTTATTTTTTTTACATTCAGGGTTACTTCCGTGGTTTTGCGTGGGACCTCTGGAGACCACCCGCGGGGAATCCTCGGGTATCCTAAAGGGTAGCAGGCTGGTGGTTCCACGGGTGACACATGCGGGGATGATGATGTGTGGTCCCACTTCTGTGGGGGCACCGCGGACCCGTAGTCTGCGGGCATGACGATGTGTGGTCCCACTTCTGTGGGGGCACCTCCGAGCCGTAGGTGCGGGGATGATGATGTGTGGTCCCACTTCTGTGGGGGCACCGCGGACCCGTAGTGAGCACCCGTGAGTTCCCCAGACCCCCATGGGAACCACCCGAGGCCCCGCAGACACCTGTGGGTTTGACCCGGGGCTCCCAGACATCCTTGGGCCTACCGTGTGGACCCAATTGTGGCTCACGGTGACCCAAGGAGACCACCTGAGCGCCATGGTGCTGGCAGGATCCACCAGCAGGCCTCCAGAACCTGTGGAATGCTGCTGGTAAACTGTAGGTCTGTCCAGGTGCCCTGCCAGCCCACCGGGGACTAGCGTGGGGCTACGTTATGGACCCTGAATGTAAAAGAATAAATCTTGTATTTATGGGGGGGGGGGCACAGGGGGTGGGTAATGTATTTAATAAATAGAATGCTGTTTATTGTGGGTGATTGTACTGTTTTTATTGTGGGTACTGGGGTGGGGGTGGGGTGTTTCCCCAACGGTATGTGGGTAGGCCTCCCTTGTGGGTACTGACTGGGTGGTTAGGCCTCACGGGTGGGGGGGGGGGGGGGTTAGTGTGGGAGGGTATGTAGGCATCCCGAGTGGTGGGTGGGTGAGGGTGGGTTAACCCCTTCATGACTGTAGCGGTTAATAACCGCTATGGTGATTAAGGGGTTAGGGGACATTACTTTGTATGTTTTAATTTTTGTGTCTGTTTTGCAGAAGCGGAGGGGCCATGGCCAGGATGGGGGGGGGGGTTAACGGTATGTGGGTAGGGGGTGAGGGTGGTTAGCAATGCAGGGAGGGAGATTTACTGGTAACAGAAACATCTATCTCCCTTCAATGTAATCTGTTTAAAGCCCCCTCCCCCCTAATGTGTGTTTCTGTAAAATCTCTCTCCCTTCAATGTACTGTAATCTGTTTAACAGAAACATTAGGGGGGGAAGGGGCTTTAGGCCTTTATATCTCTCTCCCTTCAGTGTAATCTGCTTAACACAAACATTAGGGGGGAAGGGGTTTTTAAACAATGCTGTGTATAATGTATAAGGTTTTTTACAATTAGATAGATGTAATCCTTGGTATTGTAAGGGTTAGTTTGTTTTTAAATTGTCTTTTCTGGTTGTTACTTACAGTATATATTGATTTTGGTTTACTTGCTTGGTTAAAATACTGTAGTTAAGTTGACTTGTTTGGAAGTGTTTGTACAGTATTTACTGGTAGAGTAGCTTGCAATTATATTGTTAACATTCATTTGCAGAATGTACAGTACTGTATATGGTGCATAGATTTAATGCTATGCATCATTTACAGTATACAATGTACTGTAAATGCAATGTACTGTGTGGATTGTAATGTTATGTTTTATTCTGTACAGTATGCTATTCATTAACTTCATTGCTCTACACATCTAGGGATTTCATTCCACCTTACCACCTTTCCTACACATGATTTGTGCTGTAGGCATTGGTTACTGTATATTACTGTATGCTAATGCAGATGTGTGATGCTTTGAGACTGTCATTTATACTTTGACAAGTCTACCTTTTGGTGTGTAGTGTGCATTATCCTTAGCGTTGTATACAGTAGGTGCCTTTAAACCCAGTAACCTACTGTATTGTGATTCACTTTGATTCTCCCTAGTGTTTTTTGAGTCACTATCCTTTTCATGTTTAGGGTTGACAGTGTGTGTCGTTCCCTAGTGCTGTTCATTAGTGTTTAAGGGTCCATGCCTCTTTTTTAAGTGTTTTTAAATCATGTACTGTTTATTCATCCCTTTTTGCACTGTGTCAAATAAATAAACAAATATATCAATTGCATACCTGAGTGCTCCCATACGGGTTACTTTTTTCTCTTTTCACTCACATACAGTATGTATATATATATATATATATATATATATATATATACAGTATATATATATATATATATATATATATATATATATATATATATAAATATAGCTGTATGATATATATATATATATATATATATATATATATATATATATATATATATATACACAGTGTATATATGTATACTGTATGTATATATATATATATATATATATATATATATATATATATATATATATATATACAGTGTATATATATATACAAAGTATATACTGTACAGTATATATTTATTTCTCTTCATGTCTTTATTTATTTATTTATTTAGATTTATTTATTAATTGTGGGTCTGCTGTGCGTGAATTTTTTTTATTGGGGGTGAGGGGGGTGTTTGGCCCTCAGCACTCAGAAACACAGGCCAGACAGATTTAAACACACACACAATAGGGGGAGGTTTTTTTACATAGCTTGCAGGGAAGTTTAACGCACACACAATAGGGGGATAGGGTGAGGGTTTTTTACATAGATTAGAGAGAAGGCAGGGCGTTTTAAAAGCGAGAATAGGGGAGGGGGTTTTACATAGATTTTATTTATTTATTTAGATTTATTTATTAATTGTGGGGCTGCTGTGCGTGAATTTTTTTTATTGGGGGTGAGGGGGGTGTTTGGCCCTTGGTGTGAGTTTACGACTTGCAGCAGCAGCACAATGAATAAATAAATATAAATAAATAAATAAATAAATGACAATAAATACATTTGAAATACATTTTTATTGATAGTGTACATGTGCAGGGGGTCTCCGGAGCTGAAGCGCACAGGTTTCAGGTCTGGGGACCCCGTGCCCCCCGAGATACAGGCCCCTTTAGGGGGTGCCGGTATCCCTCTGCTCTGCTTGGTTTACAGGCCGCGATCACGTGATCGGGACCTTTAAACGCAGAGCACTCAGCACTCAGAAACACAGGCCAGACAGATTTAAACACACACACAATAGGGGGAGGTTTTTTTACATAGCTTGCAGGGAAGTTTAACGCACACACAATAGGGGGATAGGGGGAGGGTTTTTTACATAGATTAGAGAGAAGGCAGGGCGTTTTAAAAGCGAGAATAGGGGAGGGGGTTTTACATAGATTTTATTTATTTATTTAGATTTATTTATTAATTGTGGGGCTGCTGTGCGTGAATTTTTTTTATTGGGGGTGAGGGGGGTGTTTGGCCCTTGGTGTGAGTTTACGACTTGCAGCAGCAGCACAATGAATAAATATAAATAAATAAATAAATAAATGACAATAAATACATTTGAAATACATTTTTATTGATAGTGTACATGTGCAGAGGGTCTCCGGAGCAGAAGCGCACAGGTTTCAGGTCTGGGGACCCCGTGCCCCCCGAGATACAGGCCCCTTTAGGGGGTGCCGGTATCCCTCTGCTCTGCTTGGTTTACAGGCCGCGATCACGTGATCGGACCTTTAAACCAAGCAGAGGGCTACCGGCACCCCCTAAAGGGGCCTGTATCTCGGGGGGCACGGGGTCCCCAGACCTAAAACCAACGCGGTTCAGCTCCGGAGACCCCCTGCACATCTACACTATCAATAAAAATGTATTTCAAATGTATTTATTGTCATTTATTTATTTATTTTTTGGCGGCTGCTGTGTGTGTGTATTTTTTTATTGTGGGTAGCGGGAGGGTGGGTGAATGGGGTATTCGCCCCAACGATGGTTGGGGAGGGCTTGCGGGGGGGGGGGGGGGGTTGGGGTAGCGGGAGGGCTTAACCCCTTCATGACCGTAGCGGTATTAACTGCTACGATCGTGAAGGGGTTAAGTGCACCCGCAACCCCCCCCCCCTCCCGCAAGTCGTAAACTCACACCAAGGGCCAAATACCCCCCTCACCCATCCCCACTACACACAATAAAGCGGGCACGGTGTGTTAACCCCTTCATTGCCTTAGCGGCTATCCGCTATGGTAATGACGCAGCATTTTCCGTATTTTTAATAATATTGATAAGGAGCAGGGGGGGGGGGGGGTTCCCTGAGCATTAATCGTTAATTTCTGGCTCAGGGAACCCCCTGCTCACTTTACAATATTATTAAAATAATGCTTCTTTACCATAGCGCATAGACGCTAAGGTAAAGAACGAGTGTTTATTTATACTGTATATTGTATGTGTTTTATTGATACTGTACATGTGCAGAGGGTCTCCAGAGCAGAAGCGCACAGGTTTCAGGTCTGGGGACCCCGTGCCCCCCGAGATACAGGCCCCTTTAGGGGGTGCCGGTATCCCTCTGCTCTGCTTGGTTTACAGGCCGCGGTCACGTGATCGGGGCTTTTAACGCAGAGCTGGATACCGGCACCCCCTAAAGGGGCCTGTATCTCGGGGGGCACGGGGTCCCCAGACCTAAAACCAACGCGGTTCAGCTCCGGAGACCCCCTGCACATCTACACTATCAATAAAAATGTATTTCAAATAATTTTTAATGTGTGGATGTTTGCGCAGAGAGAGAGCAGCGGATCTCTCTCTGCTGCAAACACATCTCGCCCCCGCCGCCCATACAGTAGTATCATTTATGTATGTGCATATACAGTACAGTACTGTACAGTACTGTATGTTAGGGCTTACAGGGGTTGTTGTTATACAGTACTGTATATATATATATACTGTATACTGCATTACAATTCATTATAGGGGACGGCTTCACAGAGAATAGCTCGCAAGCGCCACCATGTGTATTTTGACGGCATTGCAGTATTGTAACCAGCCGGAATAAAAAGCTTAAATTCCTGCCGGAAAATAACGCAATGCACTCTGGCTGAAAAATATCAGAAACCTGAATACACCCGAGTATACCCGAATTCGCGGGACTAGCCGTGCTCGAATAAAGTGTGTCGCCAGTGTACACTGTACACACAGTACACACAATTTACACATGATACTCCTCCTCTCCCCACCCGTCCTTTTGTAGTGCAGCCAGCTGTCTCTGAAAAGGAAATAAAAAATTAGTGCAGTTAAGTGCATATAATTGCATTGTGAACTATAAAACTACTCGATATTGGACTACTGTATGCAGTTACTTCTGTCAAACTACTGTATACTGGAACTACTGTACTGTAAAATACATAGTAACAAGTTTGGTAGTGCAGCCAGCTCTCTCTAAAAATTAAAAATTAGTGCAGTAAAGTGCATGCTGTATACTGTAAAACAATCTGTGCCATACTTACCTGTATCATGCTGTACTTGGTGTGCCTGTACTTACCATAATACATGGTATAATACTACCTTCCTGATGCTTGCCCATTACGCTGTATCACAATGGGCAACACAGCCGCAATATGGTCGATATATTTATTACAGCGTTCCATGGTGAGCACATCGTACCAAAAACTTATTATGCCATTCGCCAACTCATCCTTTTTTGAGGGTTTCACCACTTTTCGGATATGGTCCTTCAGCTGATGCCAGACCATTTTGATAGGATTGAAGTCTGGTGATCTGTCATTTTAGGGGGGGAAAAGGAGAATTAGTTAAAGAGATACACAGTAAACAGTGTAAAAAAATGAGACACGTTTACCGTACTTACTCCGCTGGCGTCTTCACTCAGTTGATACCACAGGCAAGAATATGCGCAGTTGACGTAGTGTGCTTCGGATCGTTGTCCTGGTAGAAATAGTGACAATCTGGGAATTCACGTGTGATGTATTCCACACTCTCAGGCACTATTTGCTCTTGGAAAAACGCTTTATTCATGATTCCTGTAACAAGAAAAGAAAAGTGCTCAAAATAATGCACACTACAGTAGTACAGTACAGTGCTTAAGGCTACAGCATGTGACTGTGTGCATTATTATACTGTACCATCAAAGATGACGATGCATCATGGTCGACGCCTAGAGATGGCACCCCACACATGCATCTTCACTGGGTGTTTTGTACGCGGCTTCATAGATATGCGACCTTTATTGTGGAATGAAAAGGTGACAAATCTCTCCAGCGATACAGTAGACTCATCAGTGAAGATGCAATCCTGAAAAGTTTTGCCACTGTCGATCCATGTCTGTGCCTGGACCACTCTCTTTATCTTGTTGACGTACCTTATCATAGGGTACGCTCTGTAATGACAAGGAATAATTTTACCACACTTTTCACCTCCTGTACTGTCCAGTACTAACCTCACACGTCCATATTTCCATCCAATTCTGCATCTCATCTTCTTAATGTTGGTCTCTGATACGGTTAGATTGTGATTTTTCTGCAGAGTGTCTTTGACCCTTAAGGCACTCTTCTCATCATTCTCTTCACTTATTCTGTCAACCAGAACAGTTGTCTCCCTACAGTTTAAAGGAAAAACAACAATACGTTACAGTAGGTCACAAGTACAGGTACATTTATGCTCAGGCCTAGAGTATGGCCAAATATACAGTAGATATTACTTTAATAGAATTGTTATACTGTATAAATATACAGCGATAACAATAAAAATAGAAAGATACTGTATAGAATAGAGTTATACAAATATACAACGATAACAATAAACATAGAAAGATACTGTATGGAATAGAGTTATATAAATATACAGCGATAACAATAACATAGAAAGATACTGTATAGAATAGTTATATAAATATTGTGAGGATTCTGGAGCCACGCCGCTCTCGGCGTGCTCTTCACTTACCTGCAGCTCCATTTGGGTCTCCCGCGGCACACGTGGACTCCGGAGGCAAGCCGCCGTCAGCTTTTCCCTCTATGCGCGCGCGCGCACATCTTCCTTCCTCTTCTGCTCTCAGAGCAGGGCGTGGGTCCGCGCACGCAGCCGATGGCACTGCCTCACGGAGGCGCGGCCACACGGAGGCGCTCCCACCTCTTAAAGGCACAGCGCCTCTTTTGATGGCTACCACCAAACTCAGCCAGGCTGCTGGGCTTTATGGCTCCTCCCCTGGGACTCCTTCTGGACCTATACCTGCTGTAACCTGGCCTTTCCACACACCCCTACCTTGCTGCGCTGCTATTGGTTCCTCTCTCCTATATATACCCTGCAGAGTCACTGACTCGTTGGCTGAGCATAGAACCAGTTGTTCTCACCATTCTCTGCCTCCTTAGTCTATTCCGCAGACTTCCTCGTGAACTGAACCGGCTTCCGCTACGTCTACCTGTACCTCTGGCATCCCGAACTCGGCTTACAGCTACACGACTCTCCGCACCTCTGGCATCCCGATCCTGGCTTACGGTAAACTACAACGTCCCTCTCTCTTACCCCGGACTTGGCTAACGCCCCCTCTACCTACCGTACCTCTCCTACCCCGATCCGGAATCCCAGACCACTCTTCAATCAAGACGTGCCCTCGTGGCTGTGGGTGGCGTTATTTCCTATCCCACCTCAGCACCGCGGTCCCGTCTCGTTTGTGGTGAGCACATCCTAACATTATGCTCAGCCCAACAAACATGGACCCCGCTGAGGTGGAGCGCACTTTAAACGCTCATACTGCTCTGTTTGCCAGACTAGAGACTTACCTAGACCAAGCAGATAAACGGACAGATACCTTGCAGCAAACCGTCCATACCCTTACTCTTCAATTTCGTTCCCTCTCTCAGCAACTGTCTCCCGTGGCAGCTCCTGTACCGGCTAGTCCTGCTCCGACACCTCCGTCTGCGTCTGCTCCGGAACCACGGATTCCGCCTCCCAGACACTATGCGGGGGATCCTCGAGGATGCCGGGGTTTCATTAACCATTGTCTCGTCCAATTTAACTTCTCTCCCTCTCGCTTTGTGTCTTCTGTCTCCAAGGTTGGTTACATCTACTCCCTTCTCACCGACCAGGCACTGGCGTGGGCCTCTCCCATTTGGGAACGACAGGGGGCCATCACACAGGACATCGATCTCTTCGTCGAGGAATTCCGAAGAGTCTTCGATACTCCCGCACGGAGGTTAACGGCATCTTCTGCTCTTCACCACATAATCCAGGGAGATTGTTCGGTTGCCGTGTATGCAGTGGAGTTCCGCACCCTTGCTGCTGAGACAGGTTGGAATGATGAGGCTCTATCTTCTGCATTCTGGCAAGGTCTGTCGGAGACCCTAAAGGATGAGCTTGCTGCACGAGATCGTCCCACTAACCTGGAGGAGTTGATCGCTCTCTCCATTCGTGTGGATCAGCGTCTGCTGGAGCGGAAATACGAGCGTTCCCATGTCCGTATACGGGTTTCAAGAACTCTTGCTCCCTCCTTCGTGGCTCCGCTACCTCCTTCCGGGGACATTCCAGAACCCATGCAGTTGGGAGGCAATAGGCTGTCTCCTGCTGAGAAACTGCGTCGGCGCAAAGCCGGCCTTTGCATGTACTGTGGCAATTCCGGTCACGCTGTACCCCAGTGTCCTCACGCACCGGGAAACGCCAGCTCCCAATGAGATCCCGGAGAGTTTCGTTGGGAATATTGACACTTTCTCCCATCGTCCAGAACATCCTTCCCACCAGGATAACCTTGCCCATTACACTGTCTGGAGAGGGGTTTCACACTCCGGCACAAGCGTTCATTGACTCTGGTTCTGCAGGTAATTTCATTGATGAGACTTTTGCTAGACTGAACAATATCCCTTTGGTCAACAGGAGGACGCCGGTAGGACTGGAGGCCATTGACGGTCGACCGCTAAAACCAGCTTTTATCACGCTACAGACGGTGCCTCTTCTTCTACAATTCGTCAACGTCCATACGGAGATCATTACCCTCGATGTAATCCACACTCCTTCTGCTGAGTTGATTTTGGGTCTTCCTTGGCTTCAACTTCATAATCCTCGCATCGACTGGACGGATCAGAAACCTATCCAGTGGGCTCCTTCTTGTGCCAAGACCTGTACCCAGATTTTCAAGAGAATTGGTGGTTTGTCTACCTTATCTGAGAAGATTAACTCCTTACCCTTTGAGTACTGGGAATTCCGTGATGTTTTCGACAAGGCACGTTCCGAGATTCTACCTCCACACCGTTCTTTTGATTGTCCTATCGACCTACTTCCGGGCGCACCTCTTCCCAGGGCAAGATCCTATCCTCTCTCTCTCCCAGAGACAAAGGCCATGAACACTTACATCGCTGAGAACTTAGAGAGGGGTTTCATCAGAAAATCATCTTCCCCGGTCGGAGCAGGCTTCTTCTTTGTCAAAAAAAAGGACGGCTCTCTCCGCCCATGCATAGACTACCGGGGTTTGAACAATATCACTCGTAAAAATCGCTATCCTCTGCCTTTGATTCCGGAGCTCTTCGACCGTCTCCAGGGAGCAAATATCTTTTCTAAACTGGATCTAAGAGGTGCCTACAATTTAGTAAGGATACGAGAGGGGGACGAGTGGAAGACTGCTTTTAACACTCATGACGGCCACTATGAATATCTGGTTATGCCGTTCGGTTTGTGCAACGCACCAGCAGTTTTCCAGGATTTTGTCAACGAGATTTTTCGGGACATTCTGAACTCATTTCTTATTGTTTACTTGGATGACATCCTCATTTTTTCTAAATCCACTCAAGAACACATCAAACATGTTCAACAAGTGCTGTTACGTCTTCGGGAGAACCATCTTTTTGCGAAGCTGGAGAAATGTCAGTTCCACCTCAAATCTGTTGCATTTTTGGGTTACGTCATCTCGGACTCTGGTTTTAACATGGATCCAGAGAAACTTAAGGCTATTCTGGACTGGCCTCGTCCGACTACTCTTAGAGCCGTGCAACGTTTTTTAGGTTTTGCAAACTATTATCGACGTTTCATCCGCAATTTTTCGTCCACCGTATCTCCCATAACTGCCCTCACCAAGAAGGGTGCTGATCCTTCATCTTGGTCGGAGTCCGCCATAAGGGCGTTTGATCTGCTTAAGAGGGCTTTTGTGTCTGCTCCCATCCTCACCCACCCAGATCCTAAACTCCCATTTACCTTGGAGGTGGATGCTTCGGACATTGGGGCTGGGGCTGTTCTGTCCCAGAGAACTTCTCCCTTAGCCAGACTGCATCCATGTGCGTTTTTCTCGAAGAAATTTTCGTCCGCTGAACGGAATTATGATGTCGGGAATAGGGAGCTTTTAGCGATCAAGTTGGCTTTAGAAGAGTGGAGACATTTCTTAGAGGGGACTGAGACACCCATTACCATTCTGACGGATCATAAGAATCTCCTCTACCTAGAAGGGGCACGGCGTTTGAACGCTCGACAAGCCCGCTGGGCTTTGTTTTTTTCACGATTTAACTTTCTCATTTCCTTCATTCCTGGCTCCAAGAATCTAAAAGCGGACGCCCTATCACGACAGTTTCTGGCGGAGGACAGGTCTGAGGAGCAGCTGGAGTCTATTATTCCTTCTAGTTGTATCCTCTCCGCTAATTCGTTTGATATCATGGGCAAAATTCAATCCGAACAGTCACGGATTCCTGAGGGACTCAAGGTTCCGGAGGGAAGACTCTACACGGCACCTCAACACCGCAAGAAGGTTCTCGAGTGGTGTCATTCCTCTAAATCAGCAGGACACCCAGGGATACGGAAGACCAACGATCTGGTTCAACGTACCTTCTGGTGGCCTGAGAGGGCTAAAGATGTGGAGGAGTTTGTCAAGGCGTGTAATATTTGCGCTCGCAACAAGGTGCCTCGGGTCAAACCTGCTGGGCTTCTACTTCCGTTACCCATTCCAGACCGTCCCTGGAGCCATATTTCTATGGACTTTATTGTAGAGCTTCCAGAGTCCAAAGGAAAGAATACCATTCTGGTGGTCATCGATCGTTTTTCCAAACAGTCGCACCTTGTTCCTTTGAGGGGTCTACCAAATTCCCCCAGGCTGGCAGATGTCTTCATTCAGGAGATTTTTCGTCTTCACGGAGTACCTTCTACCATTGTCTCGGATCGTGGGTCTCAATTCGTGTCGAGGTTTTGGCGTGCCTTTTCCCAGAAGTTGGGGATTTCGCTTCAGTTCTCTTCTGGGTACCATCCACAGACCAATGGACAGACGGAGAGGGCCAACCAAAACCTGGAACAATACCTTCGATGTTTTATAACTGATACACAGGAGGACTGGGTGGATCTTCTTCCATGGGCCGAGTTTGCTCTGAACTCTCTTCGCAATGATTCTACCCAAGAATCTCCATTTTTTATAAACTTTGGATTTCATCCGTCTCGGTCACCTTTCTCTTCTCTCTCCTCAGGGGTGCCAGCAGTGGACAAGCACGTCTCTCGCCTGAGGGTCTTATGGTCTAAGATTCAGGAGAATTTGAAGCTCGCTACAGGGAGACAGAAACTCCAGGCTGATCGACTTCGACGTCAAGTACCGGAGTTCGCCCCAGGAGACAGGGTATGGCTCTCGTCCAGGAATATCCGTTTGAAGGTTCCTACCATGAAGCTCGCTCCCAAGTTCCTCGGTCCCTTTACCATACTTAGGAGGATTAATCCTGTGGCTTACAAGCTATGTCTTCCACCTTCTATGAAGATACCTTCGGTCTTCCATGTGTCCTTACTGAAACCAGTGTTTCAGAGTCCTCGCTTTTCCAGAAGAACTTCTCCTCCACGTCCGATTATGATTCAAGGTCAACAGGAATACGAGGTGCAGTTTGTCCTGGATTCTAGAATTTCCAGAGGAGGAGTACAATACTTGGTTCACTGGAAGGGGTACGGACCAGAGGAGCGTTCATGGATTCCTCACCGGGATCTTCACGCACCTCGTCTTCTACAGGCTTTTCATCGCAAGAATCCTTCCAAGCCTTATCATGGTCGCCCGGAGGTCGCCCCTGAAGGGGGGGGTACTGTGAGGATTCTGGAGCCACGCCGCTCTCGGCGTGCTCTTCACTTACCTGCAGCTCCATTTGGGTCTCCCGCGGCACACGTGGACTCCGGAGGCAAGCCGCCGTCAGCTTTTCCCTCTATGCGCGCGCGCGCACATCTTCCTTCCTCTTCTGCTCTCAGAGCAGGGCGTGGGTCCGCGCACGCAGCCGATGGCACTGCCTCACGGAGGCGCGGCCACACGGAGGCGCTCCCACCTCTTAAAGGCACAGCGCCTCTTTTGATGGCTACCACCAAACTCAGCCAGGCTGCTGGGCTTTATGGCTCCTCCCCTGGGACTCCTTCTGGACCTATACCTGCTGTAACCTGGCCTTTCCACACACCCCTACCTTGCTGCGCTGCTATTGGTTCCTCTCTCCTATATATACCCTGCAGAGTCACTGACTCGTTGGCTGAGCATAGAACCAGTTGTTCTCACCATTCTCTGCCTCCTTAGTCTATTCCGCAGACTTCCTCGTGAACTGAACCGGCTTCCGCTACGTCTACCTGTACCTCTGGCATCCCGAACTCGGCTTACAGCTACACGACTCTCCGCACCTCTGGCATCCCGATCCTGGCTTACGGTAAACTACAACGTCCCTCTCTCTTACCCCGGACTTGGCTAACGGCCCCTCTACCTACCGTACCTCTCCTACCCCGATCCGGAATCCCAGACCACTCTTCAATCAAGACGTGCCCTCGTGGCTGTGGGTGGCGTTATTTCCTATCCCACCTCAGCACCGCGGTCCCGTCTCGTTTGTGGTGAGCACATCCTAACAAATATACAGCGAAAACAATAAACATAGAAAGATACTGTATAGGATAGAGTTATATAAATATACAGCGATAACAATAATAATAGATAGATACAGTACAGTACTTACGCGGTAGTTACCCTTGGTGTCCTCTTTACTTTTTTGGTCTTTGGGCATGATAGCTCACGGTTGCTGCTGGCACAACGAGGCCAGAAGTACTTAGCCAGCATTGAATATCCGCAATTCGTTGCCCTCTCGTGTACATCTCCTTTATTCTCATGCTGAGATCCTTAGAAATCTTTTTAACAGGCATCGCTGCGTGTAGAAAGAAATACAAGCACAATAATGTATATTCGATGTTTAGTCGATATGATTTCAATGTGTAGTGAATCCACAAAATGGATGGTGTATTTATACTTTAATGAGTCACATTAGAATATGCCCACTTTTAACACCTCGCCGCCATGCATTAAAGGTGACACACATTGCATAGCCTCCAACTCGATGATCTGTATCTGAACTTGCCCTTGTCCAGATACTGCATTGTGCCATCTGCTTCATGGATCAACCGCGATTCTATGGACGCAGGAAGCCACTCGCCTCTGCCGTGTCTGTCATGCACAAAAAGTGAAAGGCGGCAGCCGTTTCCAAGCCAAAGCCAAAGCAAAAGGCTAAGGCTAATAAAGAAAACCTTCTGACGACTCCAAAGGCTACAGGTAAGGCTTTAAAGAAGCCTTATTATGTCAAGAAGAAATTCTGTGATGTACACTCAAAGCAAAACAAAAGTTCACCTTCTGCATCAGCCCTCGCCACCGCTGCCCCTTCTCTCCTCGAAACCCAGAGGACACCTTCTCCATCACTCCCCGCCACTGCTGCCGCTTCTCTCCCGGAAACCCAGAGGACACCTTCTCCATCACTCCTCGATGACTCTGTCGCTTCTCTCCTGGAAATCCACAGGGCACCTTCTCCATCACTTATCGACGACTCTGACGCTTCTCTCCCAGAAATTCACAGGACACCTCCTCCATCACTCCTCGACGACGCTGCTTCTTATCTCCAGGGAACCCCCATCTCATCCTATTATGCACCCATCCACCCAAATGTCCACAGCACCCCATGCACAAGATCCAGCTTGTTTGACCGCATGCTGAATGGGTTAAGTGTCGATATCCCTGGGAACTCTATGCTGGAAAAGATAGATCTTCTTTTACAGACCATACTAAATATGGATCAACAGATGGTGAAGATGGATCAACGGATGGAGAAGATGGATCAACGGATGGAGAAGATGGATCAACGGATGGAGAAGATAGAGACTGACATAGCGGGGAAACATAATTTGCTCGGAGTTCATGCCCCTATATTTCGGATGCCGGAGCAGTAGGGTGGCATGGATGGGATGAATGGGACCTTCAACCTTCCATCGCCAAGTGTACCCCCTCCATCAGAAGAATATGTGTTCATGTATGCCGTTGACGAAGATGTCATGACAACACCGTCAAGACCACACCAGGAGGCAACACTGACAAGGAGACCAAGACAGAAGGAAAGCATCCTCCCAGACAACCTACCCTCGCCCGCCGCCACAAGCACACCCGCTCCCAGAAGAACACCCGCTCCCAGAATCCAACCCACATACGCTTGCATTGAGAAGGTGCCCGACATCATCCTGCGTGAGCTGCCCCAGCCACTCAGGGAGAAGTATAGGTTTGCAAGTGCTCGTATAACCCAGAGGCATGCCTTGTTACTTTTCAAGCACCACGTGCCATACTCGTTGTACTTAGGGTGGGCCCACAATGTGAACTACGAAGGGAATCGCGAGAAAAAGGCTCTTCCTGAAAATTTGAGAAAGACTATTGTGGAGGAATTGCGGAGCTATTTTTCAATTACCGATCCTTTAATGAAAATCGTGCGAGACTCCATTAATGGCATTTTGCGGCATAGAAGGCATCGGCCCTGGAAGGACAATCTCCTTGGGATCGAATTCGCTTTGTGATTGCTCGATTGTTAAAATGTTGATTAATTTCTGACTTGTTTATTGTTTAAAATTGTATTCTAATATGTTTTTTTAAATATACCTGTATGTTTTTAATTACAGTACACCCTTAATGTTTTTTTACTTACTGTACTCCACCTATAAAAATAATGTTGATTGTTGTAGATTGCATTCATACTGTCAATGTTTTTACTGTATTGGACACCATTAATGTATTTGTACTTATTGCACCCACCAATAATATAAATTGCTGTTTGCTGTTTTTTTAAATACTGTATACTGTACCTGTATGTTTTTAATTACAGTACACCATTAATGTTTTTATACTTACAGTACTCCACCAACAAAAATTATGTTGATTGTTGTAGATTGTATTCATACTGTCAATGTTTTAGGATTTTGTTTTACTGTGGCTATATAATATTGTTATTTTCATATCCAAGGTGATGTATTGATTTGGAGAAGTGGTATTTTAATTTGTGCATATGTTTGTTAACCCTTAAACATTTCTTTGTATATTGGTTAATCATGTGTATATATACAGCTGCGGTCGCCTTTATCCTAATGTGTCCGGATCCGCGGCGCTCTGCTAACCGCGGCCAGATGCGGTATATTTTCTTTTTTTCCGTAGCGCTTTCCGTTATGTTAGCGCTCGGATTTTTAGCGCTGTCCGCTATACTGCAATACCGTCTAAAAACACAGGTTGGCATTCAAAAGCTGTTGTCTTAAAAGTCTAATAAGTCTAATGCATTATGTCTGTGTGTGCACGCGCAGTATTTGTAAAATGGAGGATTTACAGTATACAGTATTATAAAAATATAGCGTTGCGTCTTCTTCGAATATAAAATGATCACATTTCTATACAGTACTGTATGTGCTGTATTATTTTGTAATCAGTAATTTTACTTTTACTTCTTTCATACTCATTTTAAACAGTATTATGCGTGTACCATACATTGTTGAAATGCATAGGCGTGTTACAGTATCACATTTCGGCGCATATAGCGCTCTCCATCTCGCCCCTGCACACACGCGGCTAAAGAACTATTTCAACTTCTTATCTACAGTTCAGTACACCTCTCCCAAAGCCAGATAGCTTTCTGGCTTCAATCATCCTGAACCTGTCATCACATTCCTGCGTATATAACGTACAGAGCCTGGTGTCACATTTCTGTAATCATGTGGAAGTTGAAGTCTGGAAAAAAAATATTTCTTTTTTTTTTTATGTTTCGTTTCCATTTAAGATATTATTTACAGAAGTAATTTGTCAGTTGAACAAACGTGTTGACGCATTTCACATTACAGTATGTACAGTTTGAAAGGACTGTTCAAGTAAGACTGAAAGACATCAAAAGTGCTAGGTCACATAGAAAAAAAGAAAAAACAAAGCCAAGAGAAGACAAAACACAAGAGGCGGAGAACGTTCTAAACTTGTGCAAGAGTCACAGGGAAGGTATACACAGAAGTCCAGGCTCATTTCCCGAGCTCTACACCCAACACTGAACAAAAAGCAGCAGCCGTTGGGCCAGAAGGCACGAACATGGGATTAACCTTTTCGCCATGAGGAAACTCTGCATTTCTTGTGACCTTTGAGCTGCCATAAGGACACGGCAGTGAAGTTCTGATGTCTACGAGCTTGATGTAGACAAAATCTCGTGCTTAAAAATTCTTGTTATTCTGATACTCTATCGGTACTGTAGATTTTTAATGTTACACTGGTCATTCACATGCTTTATGTAATTTTTATTGATATGGGGGTCTGGGGATGAAAACATTATGATGAGCTGTTGAAAATATGTCTTTGAACTACAGTTCAGTACTGCTAATCCTTCATGCAGCTTTACCCCCCTCCCCACCCGCAGACACACACAAGGCTCAAGTATTTCAACTTCTTATCGACACCTCTCAAAAACCATTCATTTTCAAAAGCTTGGCTTTGTGCTTTTAATCTTCCCGAGCCGAGCGTCACATCTCTGCGCCTGTGTGTAATCCTCTTTAGGACGGGACCTAGTTGATGATTAATGCGCATGCGTGTATAACTTCACAATCCTTTTCAAATGCTTGGCTAATCCCTTATGCTAATCCATTATGATGACCCCCATCCAACCCTTTGAGGCTTTGTTTACGGTAACGCATGCGCACTTGTGATAAACTCTTCTCGAATTGAATATGTTAATCTGATTATGTAACCAATGAATAAAAATGTAACCAATGAATAAAATTGTAAGCCTTCTTGAAGAATACCCCCCCCTCCTCACACACATTCACAGTGAATTTAAAGTTCAAAGAAAAAAAATGTGGATGTAATGAAATATTTATTTTATTTTATCAGGAATAAAAAATACAAATAATCATTTTCAGTGTTTATCTTCTTTGTACATGTACAGTAGTGTACAGTAGTGTACTGTAGTTCTGAAATTGTAGGGCCGGTGCATAATAATGGAAGAATGAAAAATACAAATAATCATGACTAATGCACATTTAAATAATAAAAACAGTAATACAAATTTTTAGTCTTTATCTTGTTCGTCATGGCCACATTGCATTCTGTAGTTCACTGAGAGGGGGGTGTGTTGTCTAAATCATGACTGTAGATACACTGTACACACAGTCCACACAATTTACACATGATACCCCTCCTCCCCCCACCCGTCCTTTTGTAGTGCAGCCAGCTGTCTCTGAAAAGGAAATAAAAAATTAGTGCAGTTAAGTGCATATAATTGCATTGTGTACTATAAAACTACTCGATATTGGACTACTGCACAAGATCCAGCTCGTTTGACCGCATGCTGAATGGGTTAAGTGTCGATATCCCTGGGAACTCTATGCTGGAAAAGATAGATCTTCTTTTACAGACCATACTAAATATGGATCAACAGATGGTGAAGATGGATCAACGGATGGAGAAGATTGATCAACGGATGGAGAAGATGGATCAACGGATGGAGAAGATAGAGACTGACATAGCGGGGAAACATAATTTGCTCGGAGTTCATGCCCCTGTATTTCGGACGCCGGAGCAGGAGGGTGGCATGGATGGGATGAATGGGACCTTCAACCTTCCATCGCCAAGCGCACCCCCTCCATCAGAAGAATATGTGTTCATGTATGCCGTTGACGAAGATGTCATGACAACACCGTCAAGACCACACCAGGAGGCAACACTGACAAGGAGACCAAGACAGGAGGAAAGCATCCTCCCAGACAACCTACCCTCGCCCGCCGCCACAAGCACACCCGCTCCCAGAAGAACACCCGCTCCCAGAATCCAACCCACATACGCTTGCATTGAGAAGGTGCCCGACATCATCCTGCGCGAGCCGCCCCAGCCACTCAGGGAGAAGTATAGGTTTGCAAGTGCTCGTATAACCCAGAGGCATGCCTTGTTACTTTTCAAGCACCACGTGCCATACTCGTTGTACTTAAGGTGGGCCCACAATGTGAACTACGAAGGGAATCGTGAGAAAAAGGCTCTTCCTGAAAATTTGAGAAAGACTATTGTGGAGGAATTGCAGAGCTATTTTTCAATTACCGATCCTTTAATGAAAATCGTGCGAGACTCCATTAATGGCATTTTGCGGCATACAAGGCATCGGCCCTGGAAGGACAATCTCCTTGGGATCGAATTCGCTTTGTGATTGCTCGTCTGTTAAAATGTTGATTAATTTCTGACTTGTTCATTGTTTAAAATTGTATTCTAATATGTTTTTTTAAATATACCTGTATGTTTTTAATTACAGTACACCATTAATGTTTTTTACTTACAGTACTGAACCAATAAAAATAATGTTGATTGTTGTAGATTGCATTCATACTGTCAATGTTTTTACTGTATTGGACACCATTAATGTATTTGTACTTACTGCACCCACCAATAAAATAAATTGCTGTTTTTTTTAAATACTGTATACTGTACCTGTATGTTTTTAATTACAGTACACCATTAATGTTTTTTTACTTACAGTACTCCACCAACAAAAATAATGTTGATTGTTGTAGATTGTATTCATACTGTCAATGTTTTTACTGTATTGGACACCATTCATGTGTTTGTACTTACTGCACCCACCAATAAAAAAAAATGCTGTTTTTTTTAAAATACTGTATACCTGTATGTTTTTAGTTACAGTGCACCATTAATGTTTTTTTACTTACTGCGCATTACAGTACATCAAAACAGTATTATCCGTATTTGTATTATTATTAGATTAGAACACACATACTGTACTGTAATACATGTACAGAATAAATCCCTACTTTTAATTTTTGGGGTTTATTATACAGTACAGTATGTAAAAAAGCTGTGTGTGCTGTGCACGCGCATAGTAAGTGAAACTTCTTTGACTTTTGTCACAGAAATTGTATTTGTATTGGTGATGTTTTAATTAAAAATCAAAATACAATTTCATTGACAAAACGCAAATAAATTTGACTTAGAACATGCGTACACATCCCTTGTATTTGCACTAAGCGTGAATTCCTCGTGTGTGCGTGACTGTGTGTGTGTGCGTGACTGTGTGTGTGTGCGTGTGACTGTGTGTGTGCGACTGTGCGTGTGACTGTGTGACTGTGCGTGTTACTGTGTGACTGTGTGTGACTGTGCGCGTGACAGTGCGTGTACGCGTGACAGTGCACGTGACAGTGCACGTGACAGTGCGTGTGCACGCGACTGACTGTGCGCGCGACTGACTGTGCGTGTGACTGTGTGTGTGTGCGTGTGACCGTGTGTGTGTGACCGTGTGCGTGCGTGTGACCGTGTGACGTATGCGCAGCCCCCCTGCACCTCACACATCCCCCTAACCTATTCACAGTCAGTGTGTGTATGTCAGTCAGTGTGTGTGTATGTCAGTCAGTGTGTGTGTATGTGTCAGTGTGTGTGCATGTGTGTCAGTCAGTGTGTGTGTATGTGTCAGTGTGTGTGCATGTGTGTCAGTCAGTGTGTGTGTATGTGTGTCAGTCAGTGTGTGTGTGTGTATGTGTGTCAGTCAGTGTGTGTGTCTGTGTGTGTATATATGTATGTGTGTGTGTCTGTCACTGTATGTGTGTCTCTCTTTCTGTGTCCTTCCCCCTCTCTCCTGACTCCTCCCCCCCCCCCCCTCACAGACAGGCAGAGCTGCGGACTCGCGGCGGCTCTGCCTGAGACTCTCCTCCCTCCCCTCCCCCCCTCACAGACAGGCAGAGCTGCGGACCCGCGGCGGCTCTGCCTGAGACTCTCCTCCCTCCCCCCCCCCCTCACAGACAGGCAGAGCTGCGGACCCGCGGCGGCTCTGCCTGAGACTCTCCTCCCTCCCCTCCCCCCCTCACAGACAGGCAGAGCTGCGGACCCGCGGCGGCTCTGCCTGAGACTCTCCTCCCTCCCCCCCCCCCCCTCACAGACAGGCAGAGCTGCGGACCCGCGGCGGCTCTGCCTGAGACTCTCCTCCCCCCCCCCCCCCTCACAGACAGGCAGAGCTGCGGACCCGCGGCGGCTCTGCCTGAGACTCTCCCCCCCCCCCCCCCCCTCACAGACAGGCAGAGCTGCGGACCCGCGGCGGCTCTGCCTGAGACTCCTACTCCCCTCACAGACAGGCAGAGCTGCGGACCCGCGGCGGCTCTGCCTGAGTCTCTCCTCGCCCCCCCCCCACCCCCCGGCGAGACGCGGCCGCACCGGGCACCGGGCAGATACCTAATAAAGGCCCCCCCCCTCCAGAAGTGCTGCGTGGGCAGAGGCAGTGTCGGCGGGGAAGGGGGGCAGCGTGTCATCGTCAGCGGGAGCTGGCTTGGTGCTGTGGGGAACGCAGCTCACTCTACCCCCCCCCCCCCCCCCCGTTCCATGCCTCGGCCGAGGGAGGTCAGCAGGAGTGGCGGCAATTAAATTTTGAGGGCTGCCGCCGCCGCATGTCAGCGGGTGAGGGGAGCAGAGCTCGTTATGAGCTGCGGCGGCGGATACCCTCCATGATCCCTGGGCTCCTCTCCTCGACCCCGGCGGCGCTGAGTCAGCGGGACGCAGGAAAGCGGAGGTAGGGAGGAGAGAGGCTGCGCAGCATGTCAGCGGCCGTTAGGAGCGGCGGCTATCGCCGCCGCATATGTCATGGTGTGTGGGGGGTGTGGGGCTGGGTGGGGTGTGGGGGGTGATTAGGAGCGGCGCCGGCGGCTATCGCCGCCGCCGCCGCATCTGATTTGTGGAGCGGGTGTGATGTCAGTGTTGGGGTCGGGCTGAGCCAGAACACAGCCCGGCCTCAACTGCCAGCACTGACGTCACATCCGTTTCATTTCTGTCTCCACAATTCTTTTTTGCCCCATCACGAATGAGGTGCCACTAAGGAAGTTTCACTTCAAAAATATGTAATAAAGCTCAGTTATTCTATCCTAATCAATAAAAATGGCACTTATTCAGATTCAGCAGTGTGCAAGCATCGTTACAAAAGCGATATTATCCATCGAAATTCCTCCATTTGCCGTTCTCAGCCTGATGACAAAGTTTATTTTTCTGAGGAAGAAAAATAAATACTGTAAATACTGTAATGGTTAGTTCAGTAGTCAGTCCCCTAAAGAAGTTCCCACAGTCAGTCCCCGCAATCCCAAAAATTATTTTCTCGGGGGCCGTCTCTTGTTCACATACACGCATGCGCCTAGATGTGATGAGACGCATACAGTATGCGTTTCAACAAGGTTCCAATGCGCATGCGCCTAGCTGTCCACCAATCTAATGTAGAAGCTGCTCAGCCAATGATATTGCTGGACTAAAGTTTGGCGAATTGTGACTAAAAGAACTACAGTAAATAACCATAAGCAAAGAGATTGATTACAGGAGAATCGCTGTACTGTGCAATGATATTGATATTTAAAAAAAGAATAAAATACGGCAGCCGTACTCACCATAGACTTTGCCAATCAGTTGGCGCCAAGCCACTGCCAGTCCCGTAGTCTTGCTTATACACGTAGTTGACAGGTGACAGCGGGCCTGCTAGACCTGTAGTTGCCAGCTGATGAAGCTGGAACTCGCTTTGGTACATGAAAGCTTGCTGGTATCTGCACGTGAAATCCTGCTCAGGCTGCAGGTATCCAGGCGGGGGATGATAGCAAGGGTTGTCAGCAGATTTTCACAGACGGTCGGACCGTTATTGGAAACCGTTGCTTGCGCTGGCGTATTGCTTGCCTGGGACTGACGATTTCTAATTGGTTTTACAAAGGTACTGGAAAATTCAGGGGCAACACACCAATACCCTCCTCCTGTAACTCCGGGTGCAGGAGCAATTCGAAAAAAATGCGGATCGATACATAACGTTTTCCTTATCGCGCGCTTCCACCCCAGAGCATCTGGTGAAAATCTGTAAAAGTCATAATTTTCGATAAAATATTGATAAATTTGACCAACTGTGGCCATCTTATCATCTGCTGAACTAATTGCTGACCATATTAAATAAGCGTATGTTATGTTGGGCTTTCTGAACACGGACTGCAGTGATGTACAGTACTCATCTCTGGACCTCTCTGGACAATGGAATAGAACACCAGACAGTAGACAGTTTGCATTTAGTTTTTAATATGAAACGCCTAAATAGATACAATGTTGTACAACTTCTTCAGTACCAAGGTCAATTCACAAAGGACCACTGTGGTATTTTTTATACACCTGCAAGTCGACAAATAACTGAAGCTCATGCGCATTACAATTCATGAATATAAGCCACCTGGTGGATTCGCGAAGAATTGCAACCAATTAAATTCGAAACATTCTCATTAAACAGATAAAGCGCGGTGGACGCTATATATATAGTGCAGAATAAATGAGTTCTTCAGTATTAGGTGATACCTTTTTTATTAGACTAACAATTCATGTCATAGGACAAACTTTCGAGAGTTCTCCTCTCTTCTTCAGGTCAAGCAATACTGATATACACAGGAATCTATGGCTAAAACAGTGTAGAGAGAAAAAAAAACCAGATATGTACTGTAGATAAGGTAGGGTGTTAAAAGTGTTTGAAGCCAGGGGATGGTGACAATGAAAGGTGGGGAGGGGGAGGGATGCTGTGGGGGAAGAGAAAGTGTGTTCAAATAGCTTGATACTGAACCATATATACATATATTCATATATGCACCGTGCTGTTATAGCTTTAAAGATGTTCAATTGTCTTTTCAGTCAAAATCTATGATGCAAGTGCTGATATTTGACATTAGCTGCATCATAGATTTTGACTGAAAAGGCAATTGAACATCTTTAAAGCTATAACAGCACGGTACATATATGTATATATGTATATATGGTTCAGTATCAAACTATTAGAACACAGTTGGTCCATAGGGAGTTTCAAAGTTCTTACTGAATAACGACACCACCATGTGTGCAACAACCTATCAGGAATACTCTGAGTAGGGTGTCGTAACTATATGAGTATTTAACTAAACAAGTTATATGCATCAATTTTGGTGCAACTATCTAACTAGCTATGAAGTACATATATCACGCTGTGACCTTATAATATTAGGGATCACCACAGGTCATCACCATATGTTTAGCACTGTTACTAGGGATATATGGTTAAATATATAATATATTATACACCAATCCTTTCTTAAACACGGACAGTGTGAAGATGCACATGATCACTATATACATCCAATATTTACCTATTTTTTTGTTTTTTCACCTTAATTTTAATACTTACACAAATCACTTAACCTTTTCCCTTGCTATATAAGCATATTTGCCACTAAAACATATGATGAGTATTCACTCTTGACCTGAAGTGGCACATTCTTATCATTTCATCCATGTTCACACACAGGATTTTTTGATACGCTACTTTGTTGAATTAAGTTTCAACATTTTTGTGCAAATTAAATAAATAAAATTATATTAGTGGAGATGGATTTCCATCTCTTTTAGGAAAATAGAGTTCTACCTCAAGGTTGAGTGCACGCACCCAAGGGATTACTTTCTCTTATTTGCTATTAGTTCTTTATCCCAGCATGCACCCCTTATACCACTTACACTTAAGCTGAGCAGTAGCTGTCCTTTTTGTTTAACTGATTCTCATAATATCCATAATTTCTATGCAAGCCCATGTCGATAACCCCAAAAAATATATATTTGTAAAACTTGAATCACATAATATCCATAATTGCTATGCAAGCCCATGTCGATAACCAAAAAAATATATATATATTTTTAAAACTTGAACTAACTTCTAAATGAATGCGCATGTGCAGAAATGTGGTGCCATGCTCGGGAAGATTCAAGCCAGAAAGTCATCCATTACAAATGAATGGTGTGGGAGAGGTGTACAGTAGATAAGAAGTTGAAATCCTTGAGCCTTGTGTGTGTGCGGTGGCGCTGTATGATGGATTATCAGTTCAAATAAATATTTTCAAAAGGTCATCATAATGTTTAATGTGCAGAAATGTGATACTTTAACACACCTATGCGTTTAAGCGCTGCTCTGTGTATTATACACACACTGCTCTGTGTATAATACAGATACAGTGCACACGCTACTCTGTGTATAATACAGATACAGTATACACGCTGCTCTGTGTATAATACAGATATAGTACACATGCTGCTCTGTGTATAATACAGATGCACACGCTGCTCCGTGTATAATAAGGCTTATGACACGTGCGCATGTGTGGCAGGCAGCTCAGCCGATTTCAGGCAACATGTTAATCATGACATTGAATTGCTATTGGATTTCTATGACAACAACTCGCGATTGCCCACTTGAGTTTCTCGACGGTACGGCTGACAACGCTAAAATGCCGTTTTCTGATCCAGACAAAACGATAAACAAGCCGCGTGTTTAAGTCGGCACGATTCAAAAAAATTGCGCGCCATCGCATGGGTATTCCGATCTACACACCGCAAGAAATGTTCGAATAACATCCAATGCATAAGTATGTGACATTAGTCCAATATCACCATTCATTGGACATTAGTGAAAAGCATGGGAATAAGTAATTGTATGTATTTTCTGTGTTAAACGTATCTCCTACTTCACATTTCACAGTTTTACCATTGGCAATGCGACTTTCATACAGTAGGTTAAAAGGCAAAAATAAGTACCATGTG
Organism: Ascaphus truei; assembly: GCF_040206685.1. NCBI lineage: Eukaryota > Metazoa > Chordata > Amphibia > Anura > Ascaphidae > Ascaphus > Ascaphus truei. Next base: position 236,445,010 of record NC_134486.1, on the reverse strand, counting down.
TATTGTTGCACTACCTTGCCTTGATATATAGAACCCAATATCTGAATATTTGCTGTACATTACAATTACTTTCCCTACTAGGAAATCCTATCTTTGTAGCATTCATGGCACTTTCTAGCGGAGACCATTAATTTGCAGAATACTGTCATTGATTGCAAATTATTTTACTGATTTAAAAAAAAAACATGAAAAGGGCAATTATAATGTTCTTTCAGTGCAACAATATACCCAAACTACAATGGTGTCTATGTATCAATGCTCCAGCGTAATAAACTATTAGGATGGATGGAATCCTCCGAGGTAACATAGAAACCCACAAAAGACAGGAGACCAAAATGCGTAAGAAATAATGCTGACCATTTACCGCAAAATAAAACACCAATGCGTTCAAAGTACTCTAGTAGTACTGCAAAACTATGCCCTAGGCTTGTACTGAGAGAGTACAGTATGAGACTTTGTACAGCATAGACCTAAATAGACCTTAAGTTAATATCTCACAGTATGACACCAGCCCAGATCCACAAAAGGGTGCTAAGCTTCAGCAGGTTTCTATTGGCTCTCAATCCATAGGAGATTTAGACCTCATATTGCCCTCAGCCAGGGATGCTATGGGAAGCACCTTTGGAGTTAAGTATCTCAGATAGCAGGGGTGCTCTGGAGCTGCAAATAATATGTTTTGGCTCTGGAGGCCCCCTGCTTCATATCTAGTTAGAAAAGAAGAAAAAAAAAAACAGGCGTAACCACACCTATAAAATGTCTATGGTATACAAGTGCACGAAAGGGTAGAGATAAAGCCACATCTGTAACTGTTAGGGGCAGTTGCAGATACTTAAAAGAGCCTACACTAACTGCTATAAATCACACTTTGTACAGCCATAGCTGTTAGTCATTTTAAAACAGAATTACTCAATGCTGAAGAGCATTGTTGCAGAAAAAACAAAACCCCCAAACAATGTTGATTAGTTCCTGTTATTGTGATGATAATCAAATTATTCACTAATTTAATATATAATAAAATTATAGATGTCCTGGTATAATAAATTCCACTTGCATAAAGACACAGTAGGTCATTGTCCTTGAGTAAAACCTAACAATGGTTCCATTCTTTTAAAGGTTATAAAACAGCATGCCTTGCCAATTGTATTTTCTATTATTTAGTTGTGTTATCTTTCAAATTGTGGACTTATGTAACCCAATAAAATAAATATACCGCCTACATTTTTATTTGTCAGATTTCTTAAAACAATTGCTACCAATTTATTTACTTTGTTTTTTTTAATGCTTTAAAGAAACTTGGACTGAAATTTATATTTGGTGTCCAAGTCTAGAGATGAACATTACATATGTTTTTGTTGTTCTGAACTGCAATGGTCTAATAAATTACATAACTGGAAAAAGTAGAAATATTTAAATGTGAAAGAAATAAAAGGGCTGCAGACACTAAACATTTTAAAATGTATTTCCACTAGAGGCACATGAGTTCAGGGGAGCAAAATCTAAAATAATCAAAGATAATCTGGATGGTTGCCTGATCCCATATGCCCATACAACCTGTTTTTTAAGATCCTAAACTCGCACTTGACCAAAACTCCTCAAGAACAAGTGTTGTTGCGGAGTTTTCTCCTTTTTAAGCATCTCCCTTACCAATGACAACATTTTACATCAGCGGGAGACAGGGGACATTGAGAGAGACTAATGGGCTCAGAGAGAGACACTGAGGAACAGAGAGAGAGAGACAGCCAGAGAGAAACAAACAAACAAACAAAATAATTAAGAAGTACATATATAATCCCTTATTTCCCTGTAGGTATCAGGGTAGGGCCTTAGTCCATCCTCCCTCTGTAACCATATTCAGATCTGCCAGATTACAAAAACCAAATGAAACTTGCTAGTGCTTAATGGTTATGTGAAAAAATATCCATGCGGACCCTACTCTTCGATAAAAAAACAAAAAATATCAACAGAATACGGTATATATACAGTCATGTGAAAAAGAAACTATACCCTCTTTCAATTCCATGGTTTTACATATCAGGACATAATAACAATCATCTGTTCCTTAGCAGGTCTTAAAATTAGGTAAATACAACCTCAGATAAACAACAACACATGACATATTACACCGTGTCATGATTTATTTAACAAAAATAAAGCCAAAATGGAAATGCTATGTGTGAAAAAATAAGTACACCCTTACATAGGAATTAAGATGCTAATCAAATGCCCTTGATTAATTGATCATCAGCAAGTGTGACCACCTCTATAAAAGCCGAAGTTTTAGCAGTTTGCTGGTCTGGAGCATTCAGGTGTGTGTTAACACAATGTCAAGGAGGAAAGACATCAGCAATGATCTTAGAGAAGCAATTGTTGCTACCCATCAATCTGGGAAGGGTTATAAAGTCATTTCCAAATAATTTAAAGTCCATCATTCTACATTGAGAAAGAATATTCAAAAGTTGAAAACATTCAAGACAGTTGACAATCTTCCCAAGAGTGGACGTCCCAGTAAATTCACCCCAAGGTCAGACCGTGCAATGCTCAGAGAAATTGCAAAAAAAACCAAGAGTTACATCTGAGACTCTACAGGCCTCAGTTAGCATGTTAAATGTTAAAGTTCATGACAGTACAATTAGAAAAAGACTGAACAAGTATGGTTTGTTGTGAAGGGTTGCCAGGAGAAAGCCTCTTCTCTCTAAAAAGAAAAAAATGGCAACACGACTTAGGTTTGCAAAGTTGCATCTGAGCAAACCACAAGACTTCTGGAAAAAAATGTCCTTTGGACAGACGAGACCAAAGTGGAGATGTTTGGCCATAATGCACAGCACCACGTTTGGTGAAAACCAAACACAGCATATCAGCACAAACACCTCACAAAACCAAACACCTCATGTCAAGCACGGTGTTGGAGGGGTAATGATTTGGGCTTGTTTTGCAGCCACAGGACCTGGGGACCTAGCAGTCATTGAGTCGACCATGAACTCCTCTGTATACCAAAGTATTCTAGAGTCAAACGTGAGGCCATCTGTAAGACGGCTAAAGTTTGGCCAAAATTGGTGAGGATCCCAAGCACACTTGCAAATATCTATCAAAAGGAGAGTATCACGAGATCAAGGAACAAGGCAAGGTCAGGCGGCAAGGTAAGGCAGACAGGCAGGAGTAGCGAGGTTCAGCGTCACAAACCGGAGTTATGCTCGGCAATGAATGAGAGTTCAGACAGGGTATAAATAAGACCTCCCTCCAATGGGAGGCATCCAGGAAGTGGAGGTGCCCTAACTGATAGGCTGCTGGATCGTGCAGGTGCATCCTATTGTGTAGCCGATTAGTAGAAGGGGGTGGTACCTCTGAAGAGTGCACGCGCCCCGTGCGTAACCCACACATCACGTTGGCGACCCGGTCGCGCACCACTTGCGCGCATCACGACACCCATATCAGTGTGAAGGCGGAGACTGGAGGCGGGACCCAAGACGAGGGTAGAGGAGTGTGTGCGGCCACTGCGCCGCGTACCTCTGTCATCAGAGTGGGGGCGGAGTCGGGGAACGGAGGCCACGGAAAGCTGGAGAGAATACGTACCGCGCATGCGCCGCACATCACTGCTGCCAGAGGGATAGTATACCCTGGATGTGGGGACCGCGGGGACAGAAAGAGACTGTGCACTGCCCGTGCACCGCGCATGAGAACCGCCGCTGGGTTGCCCACTTTGATCGCTTCTGGAGCCTGATGGACAGGTGAGGGTTAAGGTGACAGAACCGCCGGAATGGCGAATCCTCACAGTACCCCCCCCCCCTCCCCTCTGGGAGCAACCTCCTGGCGACTCCATGAAGGTTTCTCTGGGAAGTTCAAATGGAATCTTCAAATCATCCTTGCTGCATGAATCCGATGAGAAGGCACCTCAAGACCTCTCCTCTGGACCGAATCCTTTTCAATGAACGAGATAATGTAAGGAGCCACGAGAGAATTTGGAATCTAGGATGGATTGGATTTCGTATTCAGGCTGACCCTGTACCAAAACGGAAGTGGTGGGGAGAACGGGAATGGAATGAACATTCTGGATCATAGGTTTGAGCAAGGACACATGAAAAACTGAGGGAATTCTCATGGAAGGAGGCAAAGACAAGCGATAAGCTACCGGATTGATTTTTTTCAGAAATAGAGAACGGACCAAGGAATCTGGGTGCAAACTTAATTGACGGAACCTTTAACCTAATATTTTTGAAGACAGCCAGACTTTGTCACCGGGCTTAAATTTAGAATCTGCGATGGTGATCAGCCTGACGTTTCAGTCAATCGACAGCTGATTTGATGTTCCTTTGAGTTATTTTCCGTAGAACTTGAAGTTCCCTGATCCTGTCGTCAGCGGCTGAGACCTCTGAGGTAGATACTGTAAGAGGAAGAGTAGCTGGATAGAATCTGTAATTGATGAAAAAAGGAGATTCAGTGGTTGATTCACTACGAAGGTGTAACGCTCGTGCTGCCCACAAACCTGACAAGACCCTGGCACTGAGGTGGGAAGGCAGAATACAACACACCCACAGCAGCGGAGGCATGCCCGGAGGGTGGTACTTTAGCGTTGCCGGGACTGAGCTGTAGAGTTAGGGTTTAGTGTACTTGCCGGGTCCATAGTTAGAGTAGGTAGAATTGTCAAAGTCTGTAAGCCAAGGTCTGGGGTTAGAGAGAGATGAAGGCTGGTATGGTTACTAAAAAAACTTTATTGCAGCGAAGTGTAGTACTGATGGATCCTCTGACGCGTTTCAGCCCAGCAGGCCTTTGTCAAAGAGTGATCCGTCAGCCAACCAGAAATCCTGATATAGCATGCTAACGCCTGACATCTGTGAATACCACTCATCAGCCGATGAGATGCAGGTGCAAAGAGTGACACGCATACACCAGAAAAGACATATACAAATAAATAAAATGGGACCAGAAATAAAGCCAATGTGATACATGTGCATTATAAGACTAACAACAACACAGATATTAAACAAGGTTGAAGAACTGGTCACAATGTTAAAAACCAATAACATAAAATAATCTGTCTCAGTAGGTACACTTATGTTGAAGTAATAAGAAATGCAATGAATACAAACCCAAATCATAAAAGAGAGAGAGCAAGAAAAACTGATTAGAAAATATAAATAGAACATGTAGTTGATCAAGTTAATAAACAGAATGTAAAAATTATTAAATGATAATGAGCAATGAAATAAATATGAATATAATGAAGTGAAAAAAATGGAGGGGGGGGGAGAGGGGGAAGGGGGGAGGGGGTTTGGGGAGGGTAGGGGGAGAGGGGGGGGGAAGGGGTGGGAGGTTTTGGGCTGGGGGGAGGGAGGAAACACTTAATCATGAAGAAAATGTTGTAACTCCCATTCGATGTTTAAACCATGTGCTTGAAGGGTATTGAGACAAAAAATCCATTGCATTTCTCTTTTGTTAAGGCAATTAAGCCTATCACCGCCTCTTATATTTAAAGGGACACAATCAAAACCAAAGAATCAAAAATTCTTCAACCCGCCGTGTGGACACTCAGTAAAGTGTTTAGACACTGGATGTGTGGTGTCATTTTTGTTAATTAATCTCGTGTGTTCGGATATCCTGATATGTAGAGACCTGATGGTCCTACCCACATACTTTATGTTACACCTACATACAATGACATACACCACATAGTTAGTGTGGCAATTAATGAAGGTTCTGATCCTGTATCTAGTCTCGGGGTATAATGTGTGTACTCTCTTGGTGGGTAATACAAATTGGCACGATCTGCAAAAACCGCATTTAAAGAAACCTTTCGGTATATTGCTTACTTGTGACTGATGTCCTGACTGAAAGAGACTTCTAGAAATAGAAGAGGCCAAAGTATTGGCCCTTTTGAATGCAAATTTTGGTCCGAGTCGCTTAATATCATCTAAGTCGGAATCCAATTTCAATATATTCCAATGTTTGGAAACGATGTTACGTATTTGTGATGCATGTTTGCTGTATTTGGTTATAAATAAAGGACTGTCACTGAATTTGTTCTGTTTGTGTTTTTTATACTTAACCAAACTGGTCCGGTCCACAGACTCTGCATTCAGATGAGCCTGATGTACATCATTTTGAGAATATCCTCTAGCCAAGAACTTCGAGCTAAGTTCCTTTGAGTGTTGTTCAAATGTCTCTTTATTAGAACACAATCGTTTATACCTTAAAAATTGGCCCGTAGGGATCCCACGAATGAGGGATCTGGGGTGGCTGCTTCTAGCACGTAAAATGGAGTTTTTGGAATGGGGTTTAGTGATAATGTCTGTTTCGATACCAGTCTGATGGTCACCATGGAGAGTCACGTCAAGATAATTGATCGTATCTGCATCTGTTAGAAATGTGAATTTAAGATTGACATCATTAGTATTAAGTATGTGAAAAAAGTGTGTAAACTATCTAAATCACAATCCCAAATAAAAATAAAATCATCGATGTACAGTTTGTAAAAAATAATATTACAACGGAAAATGTTAGTGCTACCATAGATGTGAACAGATTCCCACACGCTCATAAAAAGATTGGCGTATGAGGGAGCAAAAGAAGTCCCAATCGCCGTGCCCTGTTTTTGAAGAAAAAATTGTGAATCAAAAAGAAAGTAATTGTTTGTTAATAAAAACAAAATAGAATCGTTAATAAAGGTGGTCTGTGCTATAGAAAGTGAAGATGACTGAAGATAGTGATAAATGGCTTGTAAGCCGTGTTGGTGCTCTATAATGGTGTAGAGAGACGTGACATCCATGGTGACCCATCTGTATCCATCTTTCCATATCATATCTTGTAAAGCAATCAATAGAGCCGTGGTATCCTGTATATATGAAGGCAAAGTCTGTACGATCGGTTGAAGGAACCTGTCTACATACCGGGAAACACCATCGCCCAATTACCAAATACTGGAGACGATGGGTCGCCCCGGAGGATTCTCCAGTGATTTGTGGATCTTCGGGAGATGGTGAAACACCGGTATGACAGGAAAATCACAACTCAGAAATGTTCTCTCTTTAGCATTTAAGACACATCCCCTAACTCCAATAAATTACGTAGCTCCCCAAGGAACATCTTAGTGGGGTCAGTCCTCAATCTAAGATAGAAATGAGTGTCACTGGGTAATCTTAAAGCTTCCTCTCTCTATTGAACAGTTGACTGAACTACAATGGCACCCCCCTTATCTGCATTCTTAATAGTAACAGATTTGTTATGTCTCAATATATCAAGGTCTATCCTCTCTTGTCTGGTAAGATTATCAGATAACAAGAACAAGAAAAGGAGAAACCTTTAGCCAATAGCCTCAGGTCCCTGTCTATTAACCTCTCAAAGGTGGAAACACAGGGACCTTTTGGAACTATTGGGAATAAACGATGAACATTTCTTAAGACCAGAGTCTATATGACCGAAAAAAGGGGGGTCAACAGCAGTGTCAGTACATCCCTCATCATAAAGTGCTTGCATATCAAGATTAAAGACATTTTCCCCAAAAGAGCATATATCTGTATTTATCAGATCACTTTCAGAATCACAAACATCAGAATCAGCACTAAAGTTCTGAACAGAATGAGTTTTCTTAGAAAATAGTTTCTTTAGTGCCAGTTTCCTCGTGTATTTTTGAAGATCAATGATAGTTGAAAATAGATCAAAGTCCTATTGTGGAGCGAAATTAAGTCCTTTATTCAAAGTAGGATTTGTTGTGGTGTCAGAATTGTATCAGAGATGTTGATAACGTTGCTCTTGGTTGGGTCTAAAAGTATTTCTTCCTCTTGTTGTCGGAGCCAGTTAGTTTCCCGGTTTTTTCCCCCCCTTCTGCACCTCTTCTGTTTTTTGTCTCGATGTTATCTGTATTGGGAGGAGCAGATCTGGACCGGTCATCTCTTGAACTCATCATATAAGTTTTGTTGAAATAACCACCCTCAGAATCTCTGTTATCATATTGGCCATGTTTAGAGAAAGACACTGATGGTCTGTCAATAGTATCTGAGGAATCTGGGTCAAAACTGGACCTACGTTCTGAGTGTGGTGACTTCAAGATAGACTTAGTATGTGGCCTTTGAGCAACATTATCATCATCATTTGCGGGGTGTTGAATGAGATGGGGTTCTGGGCCAACAAAGTCCTGAGTAGAGACAGGCCTCTCCCAGAAATAAACCTGATTTCTTTCATAATCGGTTCTATCCCTAGAAAATTTGTCTTGTTTTTTCATGACCACCCCTTTCTCCATTTTTTCAATATTCTGCAAAAGGATTTTGTCATTATGAGAAAATTGTTCCATAGTATTGAATTTATAAAGTTCTGTTTTTAAAGTCTCAATTTCAGTGGTTAAAGTGGCTTTATCACTAATCTTGGAACGTATAATCAACTCCATCCGTTGAACGGAACATTCATCCAGTATTTTTCTCCAATGAAGTTCAAAATCTTTGTTAGGGAACCCAAAAGATGGCATTTTTTTCATACGTAAACCCCTAGGGATATGTTTTACTCTCAAATAGTTCTCCAAGGTTGTGATATCCCAAAAGATTCGTATGTCGTATTATCTGTTATCTTGAGGCATCCTGTTTTTCATTAGAAGGCTGGTGGTGACTACAGTATCATTTTTCACTTTTTACAATACCCAATTTTTTCAATTTTTTTCTATTTTCTTTATTTTTATATATATTTTTACATATACATACATATATATATTTCTTTTTATAATGGATGAAGAGCAAGAAACGGTGGTTGAACCGATCACCACATATGTCCAGAAATGTGGGAATAATTCTGAAAAAGTTGAAAGAGCCCTGCATATATTTGATGAAGTTTCTGATAACATCACGTGTGATAACCCGATAGATCTCATTGATCACTTTGTTAAATTGGAGAGACTATTAACTCAAGACATACAAATCTTTTGGGATATCACAACCTTGGAGAACTATTTGAGAGTAAAACGTATCCCTAGGGGTTTACGTATGAAAAAAATGCCATCTTTTGGGTTCCCTGAATACATGGGCAAAAACAATGAATGACACTATCTCCCCACACATACGTAGAGTAACTATTGTATATGAATTCTATCAGGTTACATCTGCGCATTGTAGACTCGTCTGCTGTGGGTGCATGCGCTGTGACTAGAGATGGGATATGTGGCTTTAAGTATAGAGCCCATCTCCCCACTCATGCGCAGTAGCGCCATTGGCCTGGTTGTGTGCGGCATCGAAGTGCGACAACCATCCACTTGTGTACTACGCTGATTTGCACTCCCCTGAGGTAATGATGACTCTAATTATATATATTATTAACACGTATCAAGCCTGTTGTCCGTTTCTGACTCTGCATGCGATTTTCTGCGCATGCATCATTGCAGACTCTGTTTAACGTATCCATGGCGACGGTAGGGTATAAATGAGCTCCACTTCCCCTCCTTTGCAAAATTGTCCCAGACGAAGCTCTGTAGCTGGAGGGAAACGTGCGTTGGGAACGTAATACTGTCACCAGTCTCCGTCATGGAGCTGTTTTAATACAGTGTTCTACAGCCAGTACAATAGTGTTATAGCCTTTATTTACTATCAGAGGATTATCCATGTGTGTTGCAACAGTGAGGGAAGTGTATTTTGCTTTCCAACTAGTAATATTGTATGTTCACATGGCCCCCCTGATGCACTGATGGTGTTAACAGCCCTTGATGTATTGGGACTGCTGGCGCTTTATATGTATATTCATACTGTGCAAGGGGATATATAGATCTTCTGTTCCTTGTGGTCTCTAGTGCTGCCTGCTGCTGCACGTGCATATTAATATATATCCACTATTCATGGTAGTGGAATGCGGGCAGCAGTGCTTTAATTTCAATGGGATACTTATATATTCATTAGTTATCCCATTTCCACTGTTTGCACTATTAATACACTATTAGGGCTATTCACAGTTTTGGTGGGTCACTCCGCCCTGGCTGTTTGCACCATTTAGTCCCCATTACCCTAGCACTATTATTGAGTAGGAGTATTTATGTATGTGAGGTGAATTTTGGTGTATTTGTTATTTGATTTCATTTCTTTTTAACACAGTTACACACACATCTGGTAATATATGTTTTAAGTAATAAAACTAAATAAAAGTTATATTTTAACTAGTGGTGTGCATTTAAGTGAATTTCCTAGGGGTACAATCACTTTGTATTCCCCTCTTTCACTGATTCACTTTTCAGTTCACAGTTTGCACCCACTTTATAATTACCAATGGGATTAGTTGATTTATCATTTATTCATTCAATTAGTATGGTTTAGTTGATCTCTCCCTAATTTCCCCTTTTTTGTAACTTGCAAAAACATGGTTTGTTTGGTTTTAGATTTGTAAAAGACGTGCCCATTTTATATATATATATATATATATATATATATATATATATATATATATATATATATATATATAGCACAACAGAAAGAAAAAAATGGCGCCAACCTAAACCACTATATAAATGACCACATAAAAAATGATGAAAAAACCCTATACTGTACAAAATGGGGAAAGATAATAATACATGCACAATACACAAAAATAAAAGTAAAAATATCAGATGAAAAGTCCAGAAAAAGATATATATAAAAAAATATACAAATCCTAAAAAATGCTCCAATTTGCCATCCAAAAGAGTCTCTGCAGCCCGAATGAAGGGAACACCACTTCCTTGATGATATCTATAGAAACACAGAAAAAACAGGCGCACTCATAGCGTAAAAATGTATAACAATATTTATGGAGCAAAGGATTTAAAAATGCACACTCACAAACATAGCTTAATAAAAAGCAATTTTGAGTATAACTCAGCCAGTCAGACGCAGGAACCCGGTAACGGATAACTTCAGTGTCCGGTGTAGATACACTGCAGCAGCCTCAGTGGACGCCTCCGCAGCCCAGGGAACACGAGGGACGCCGCCTTCCTCTCAATCCGGCGTCACACAGTGAGTTCTCAGCTCCAGGTACCACGAGAACTCAGTGACGTCAATGGATTCAACCGGAACAAGTTCACATGAGTATACCTGGTGGACGGCTGAGATAAATGTTTCCAAAAGAAACAAGAAATGCTATAGCAAGCCAGTGAGTGTATATCTAATAAAACTGTGTCCTGATTGGTTCATCTTACTATATTACTACGCTCCACACCTATGCTGTTTTTTCTCCTGATGAAGTCTCTTTGAGACGAAACGGGTAGAGAGTGTTATGTGGAGGTGTATTGCCCAGTTTTATTAGATATACACTCACTGGCTTGCTACAGCATTTCTTGTTTCTTTTGGAAACATTTATCTCAGCCGTCCACCAGGTATACTCATGTGAACTTGTTCCGGTTGAATCCATTGACGTCACTGAGTTCTCGCGGTACCTGGAGCTGGGACTCACTGTGTGACGCCGGATTGAGAGGAAGGTGGCATCCCTCGTGTTCCCCTCACTGCGGAGGCGTCCACTGAGGCTGCTGCAGTGTATCTACACCGGACACTGAAGTTATCCGTTACCGGGCTCCTGCGTCTGGCTGGCTGAGTTATATTCAAAATTGCTTTTTATCAAGCTATGTTTGTGAGTGTGCATTTTTAAATCCTTTGCTCCATAAATATTGTTATACCTTTTTACGCTATGAGTGCTCCTGTTTTTTCTGTGTTTCTATATATATATATATATATATATATTGTGACAAACAGCTTACTCCGGGGCTCCACCGTTTGTCCGGGACTGTTAGAACACGGTCTTTTAGGGTAGGTTAAATGATGAGGCGTCACGTACTGTTCCTTTAAACAGGCTATGCCTGGTTTATTCAGTCCCAGGCACTGAGACTGCCGCAGTGCATACAACAGAAACACATCAAAATAAAAAGCTGCTCACCTGAGCGATAACTTAACTTAGATTTTCCCTAACTCAGGGTGGAAGTGGCTTTTCCACTTCCAACAACAAAACAAGGTACTTTTCAGTTTTAGACAAAAAGGAACAGAAACATTTAACCTGTTTGGGGAGAGGCTTTTCCCCTCTCTGCTTCCAGCAGCCTTCCTGTCTCCAGGCTCTTGGGGAGAGGGGAGAGGAAACAGGAAATCAGTCTTACATACCTGATTTCTAATTAGCATGACAGGTGACAGAAATCAGGCGGCAGACAAACTCTGGTCTGGATCTCTCATCCCTCAGTTCCAGCGCTTGCCTACATGTGGGATGGAGTGCATGTATTATAAGGCTGTACTCCCAGGCCAAACAGGATAGAAACTGTTCAGTATCCTGGGAGCCCTATATATGGAATTTATTACCATCCCCTGGTTTCTGTCACATATCCTCCCCCCCAGCTCAGACCTCGAGGGATGAGCGACCATGGATATTAGGGAGTGCATCCTTGACAACCCGTCAGCATTGCCATGTTTGTGCCCTGACCTGTGTTCCACAGAAAATTTAAAGGGTTGTAGGCTTAGGATCCACCTGATCACTCTAGCATTCTTTTCTCTGTTTTGACACATCCAGGTAAGGGGTGCATGATCTGTGACCAACCGGAATTTTCTCCCCAACAGGTAGTATTTGAGCGTCTCTACAGCCCACTTTATTGCGAGACACTCTTTCTCGACAATGGAGTAATTTTTCTCCTGGGGATTTAGTTTAATACTTAAATAAAGGATGGGTTGCTCCTCACCTTGATACTCCAGGGAGAGAACCGCCCCCAGCCCTACCTCAGATGCGTCGGTTTGGACTACGAACTCTTTGGAGAAGTCAGGTGTGACCAACACTGGTTGGGCACAGAGAGCTTCTTTCAGGCTTCTAAAGGCCTGTTCGGTTTCGGGGGACCACTTTTCCATTAGCGGTCCTCTTGCTTTTGTGAGGTCGGTTAGTGGGGTTGCAAAATTGGGAATAAACCTTCTATAGTACCCAATTAACCCCAAAAAGGTCCTTACTTGTTTATTTTGTAACTGGCCTTGGCCAATTTTGTATCGCCTCTACTTTGAGTGTTTGGGGTTTGAGTAAACCTCTGCCAATAGAATACCCCAGATACTTGGCCTCCTCCAGACCAATAGTGCATTTAGCGGGGTTAGCAGTTAGTCCAGCAGACCGAACTGCGTCGAGCACAGCTTGGACCTTTGGAAGGTGGGATTCCCAATCTTCACTATGGATTACCACATCATCCAGGTAGGCGGCAGCATACCGAGCATGCGGTTTTAAAATTTTATCCATCATTCTTTGGAATGTGGCGGGAGCTCCATGTAAGCCAAAAGGCTACCTATACTGAAAGAGGCCGTCTGGGGTTGAGAAGGCTGTCTTTTCTTTTGCCCTTTCTGTGAGGGGAACCTGCCAGTACACTTTTGTTAGGTCTAGGGTTGTGAGATATTGGGCTTTGCCCAGTCTCTCTACAAGTTCATCTACCCTGGGCATAGGATAAGTATCAAATTTTGACACCGCGTTTAGTTTCCGGTAGTCATTACAATACCTTGTTGTACCATCTGGCTTTGGGACTAGGACTATAGGGCTGTTCCACCCACTTTGGGATTCCTCAATTACACCTAGTTTTAGCATTTTTTTAACCTCTAAACTTATAGCTTCTCTTTTGGCCTCTGGGATTCGGTACGGTTTGAGGTTAACTCGGACCCCCGGTTCAGAGACTAGGTCACGTTCAATTACGCTAGTTCTACCTGGCTGTGTAGAGAAGACTTCTTTGTTTCTTCTCACTAAATTCTGAACCTCTCGTTTCTGATGAACGGACAAGGTTTCAGCTATGCTAACCTCTGGGTCAGTTTCTCGATTCTCTGACGGACCTGGGGGTACGAGGGTTAACAAGACTTCTCTATCTTTCCAGGGCTTAAGTAGGTTTACACTACCGACACACTTTATTGAAGTGTGGTCGGTACCGCAAGCCGGGAAATCTCCCGGCTTGCTAGTGGCCGCCCCTCGGCGTGCCACGCGTCATAGACGCGCGGTCACGCGTCATCGGGAGCGTGCGCCCGCTGCACGTGTGTCCAGGGGCTCCCCGAGGGAGCCCTGGTGTCCCGCGATCGCGGGACAGCGGCAGGGGGTTCCGGGGGACCCGGCGGACCCGGCAGCGGTAGGGAGAGCGCCCCGATCGGAGGGCGCTCTTCCGCTGCTTCGGCGTGCGCCCGTCACACTCGGGCGCGCGCCAGGCTACTGCTGCGGCACAGAACGGGCAAATGCTCGAATAAACTGTGCCGCAGCAGTATATGGTAAATTTGCTCAGGTTTCCTCCTACCTGGCTGTCTCACTTTATAATTAACTTCTCCCACTCTTTCCAAGACCTCATATGGCCCATGCCACTTAGCAAGGAATTTACTCTCTACGGTGGGAACCAGAACTAGCACCCTATCGCCTGGAAAAAAAATTCTGACCCTAGCACCCTTATTATACGTATTCCTCTGTGCTTCTTGAGCATTTTCCATGTGTTCCCTCACTATACTGTAGTTAGGACTGCAGCTATGCGGTCCTGCATCTGGGCAACATGCTCTATTACACTTCTGTAAGGGGTAACCTCGTGTTCCCAAGTCTCTTTGGCTATATCCAGTAAGCCCCTTGGGTGTCGGCCATACAATAGTTCAAATGGGGAGAAGCCTGTGGATGATTGGGGAACTTCCCTAATGGCAAATAACAGGTATGGTAACAAACAATCCCAGTTTTTCCCATCCTTATCGACCGCCCGGCGTAACATGCTCTTTAAGGTTTTATTGAACCGTTCCACTAAACCATCTGTTTGTGGATGATAGACTGAGGTTCTGAGATGCTTGATTTTTAGGAGTTTACATAACTCTTTTGTTACTTGGGACATAAATGGTGTTCTTTGGTCAGATAAGATCTCTTTAGGAATTCCGACTCGGGAAAACAGAACTATTAACTCTTTTGCTATGTTTTTAGCAGAGGTGCTACGTAGGGGAACTGCCTCCGGATATCGGGTGGCATCATCTAATATTACCAATATATGCTGATGTCTCCTAGCGGACTTTATTAGGGGTCCTACTAGATCCATAGCAATCCGGTCAAATGGCACCTCTATTATGGGAAGGGGTACCAATGGGCTACAGTACGCTTTGAACGGGGCGGTGATCTGACATTCTGGGCATGAGGAGCAATAATTTGTAATTTCTGCCAGAACCCCAGGCCAATAGAAGCTTCGGAGAACCTTTTCTTTTGTCTTTTCCACCCCTAGGTGTCCCCCCAATGGGTGCACAGATAAAAAAGAGAGGATACCGGCGCCACAATAATAAAAAGTGGAAAGTCCAAACCATAAGGTGTATTATCCAAATGAAGTCCTTAAATGACCAGTGATGAAGGAATCTCACATCAACGGATAGTGCAATATGTGGAGAAAAGAAGAACAAAACAAATTATGATGCAGTATGCCAATCACTGTTGACTAAAACCATAGCAGGCTAACAACACAAGACAAACAAGACAAACAAACGTAAACACACTAGCAAGGCTGAAATATTAAAACAAAGCTAATTTATTATGACTGAAACTGGATCCTAGGAGGGTCACTGACATAACACGCATCCGGAGGGTTAAAAGTGAAACCCTACTCACAAGATGCTGGACAATAACAGGCCAAACAGACTGGAATCGCACTGATGATCTTCCAAGATGGCGACTGGAGCACTCTCACAGGCGTCCTCACGTGACAGGGGTGGAAGGGGAGTCACACGGACTGCGGGATTTCCGGGCGGATATGATGTCGCGCCTCACGATACTCCCAAAGCTGACGTTCCTCCTTCACTCCTCTTCTCCCACGACTTCTTGAAGAAGTGCGCGCATGCGCACGAAACGCGTTGGGAGGTTTTTGAGTGTTTTAGAGCTGCATCTGGTCCGTGGAGGACATTGCAATACAGCTGGTGAAGCCGTGGTGAAGTCGTGGGAGAAGAGGAGTGAAGGAGGAACGTCACCTTTGGGAGTATTGTGAGGCGCGACGTCATATCCGCCCGGAAATCCCGCAGTCCGTGTGACTCCCCTTCCACCCATGTCACGTGAGGACGCCTGTGAGAGTGCTCCGGTCGCCATCTTGGAAGATCATCAGTGCG
The DNA here is from genome assembly GCF_040206685.1 of Ascaphus truei. Taxonomy (NCBI): domain Eukaryota; kingdom Metazoa; phylum Chordata; class Amphibia; order Anura; family Ascaphidae; genus Ascaphus; species Ascaphus truei. Next base: position 236,428,985 of record NC_134486.1, on the reverse strand, counting down.
ATTCCAGTCTGTTTCGCCTGTTATTGTCCAGCATCTTGTGAGTAGGGTTTCACTTTTACCCCTCCGGATGCATGCTATGTCAGTGACCCTCCTAGGATCCAGTTTTAGTCATAATAAATTAGCTTTGTTTTAATATTTCAGCCTTGCTAGTGTGTTTACGTTTGTTTGTCTTGTGTTGTTAGCCTGCTATGGTTTAAGTCAACAGTGATTGGCATACTGCACCATAATTTGTTTTTTTCTTCTTTTCTACTCATATTGCACTGTCCGTTGATGTGAGATTCCTTCATCACTAGTCATTTAAGGACTTCATTTGGACAATACACCTTATGGTTTGGACTTTCCACTTTTTATTATTGTGGCGCCGGTATCCTCTCTTTTTTTTCTGTGTTCCCTGACTGACTGTACTGTCAGTATTTACCTGGCTGCCAGTGTTCATTCACTTTATATTAAGTACACTTTTTATTGTCAGTAGCGCTGTTTCACACCGTCTTTTTTTGCTATTCCCCCAATGGGTGACTATGTGCGAGGTGTAATACTACATTACGGAATGTCCGTGCTACCAACAATTGTTTAGTTGTAACCGATTTCCTTTTATCAATCCGATATACTAGGTCATTCTCTACCTCGAAGTAGGGGTAGGCAAGTGACCTATCTGGTTGGCCAGGAGTACTATTTTGGTCCCGTATATTCCCCTTTGCTACTGCTAATGTGGGGTCTTCCCACTGGGCCTTCTTAAAACTCCCAGGACTGACCTCTAGGTCAGCGAGGGTCTTATCCTGTTCTGGGGTGGTAAGTGCCTGTTCAACATCTTGATTTGGGGTATTCCCTACCAAGGTAGCCATGGGGAAGGGAATTTTACAGCACTCCTCCTTTTTCCCTTCTTATTTGGGCCCTCGTCAACCTCTATTTCTGAAAAAGGGAAAGGATTTGTTTCTTCTGTTACTTCGTTATGGTCCGCTATCGAACTCTGGGCGCTATTCTGAGAGGAGGACCAAATTTTTAGAAAATGGGGAAAGTCGGTCCCTATTAACACATCATGTGCCAGTTTGGGTACTATACCCACTTTGAAATCTAAAGAACCAAACTCTGTTTAAAAAAAAACATCAACAGTGGAATATTCGTGATTATCCCCATGTATACAACAAATTGCCACTCTTTGTGAACTGTTTACCTGTTTCTTCTTAATGGGCAACAGGTATTCGGACACTAATGTGACCATGCTCCCAGAGTCAAGAAGTGCCCGAACCCTCTTACCATTAACCGTAACAAATGCCCACAGATGGTTATTCAAGGGGTCCTCTGGGCTAGGGCCCATACATTGGGACCACAGTGAATAAGGTTCAACGCTGTTGCATTGCATGGGTTCAGCATTTAGTGGGCAGACTTTCGCGGTGTGGCCCCTCTCATAACAATTTACACATTTAGGTACATAGTCTGTGTCCCACTTAGAGCCTTTTTTCGGCTCTCCATGTTGGCTGTTGCCCTTAGTGTGCGACCCATTGTTACTGGTGCTGTGTGAAGGCGGTCGTCGCTCTTCAGCCCCCCTTAACCCTGGTACCCTTTTACCGTCTCTGGAAGAGTCCTGGAACCTTGGGTAGTGGGGTTGCTCCACGACTATGGGTTGCGGGTGCTCTTCTGCTGCATTGTACCTTTCTACGAGGGCCACCAGCTCGTCTGAATTGTGGGGGTCACTCTGACTGACCCAACAGCGTAGGGCAGAGGGAAGTTTCCTCAAGAACTGGTCCATGACCAACCGTTCCACGATGTGGCTTGCTGAGTTGATCTCGAGTTGTAGCCACTTCCGAGCGAGGTGGATGAGGTCATACATCTGGCTTCGGGTGGCTTTATCCGACGTGAAGGACCATGCGTGGAATCTTTGGGCACGAACAGTCGTGGTTACGCTGAGGCGGGCGAGGATCTCGAACTTCAATTTTGCATAGACGTTAGCTTCGGCTGGCTCTAGATCAAAGTAAGCCTTCTGGGATTCGCCGCTTAAGAAGGGTGCAATTAGACTGGCCCACTCAGCTTCTGGCCATCCCTCTCTCTGTGCTGTGCGTTCAAACGTGAGAAGATAGGTTTCCACATCATCCGAGGGCCCCATCTTCTGGAGGTAGTGGCTTGCCCTGGTCATTTTCGGGACTGGGGCTGCCTCTGACAGTGGAAGGTTACGGATAGTCCCCCTCAGGATCTCGAATTCCTGCTGTAAGCCCTGGGCAAACCGTTGTTGCTCCTCTCTTAGCAAGCAGTTTGTCTCTTGCTGGTTTGCATTCGCGATTTGCAGAGCTGCAGTCGCCTCTTGCTGGGCTATTAACAGCCGGTGCTGGGTTGCATTCGCCTTTTGCAGGGCTGCATTCGTCTGTTGCTGGTTTGCATTCGCCTCTTGCAGGGCTGCATTCATCTGTTTCTGGTTTGCATTAGTCTCTTGCTGGTTTGCATTAGTCTATTGCTGGGCTATGAACAGCTGTTGCTGGGTTTCATTTGCGTCTTTCTGGACAGCGACATTGCGTACCAGCGCACTCACCATGTCTTCCATCTTGTTTCTCAAAGTTCTTTAACCCGCAGACCTTTTTGTGTTCTACCCGCATTCTCCACCATATGTGACAAACAGCTTACTCCGGGGCTCCGCCGTTTGTCCGGGACTGTTAGAACACGGTCTTTTAGGGTAGGTTAAATCACATACTGATTCTGAGGCATCACATACTGTTCCTTTAAACAGGCTATGCCTGGTTTATTCAGTCCTAGGCACTGAGACTGCCACAGTGCATACAACAGAAACACATCAAAACAAAAAGCTGCTCACCTGAGCGATAACTTAACTTAGATTTTCCCTAATTCAGGGTGGAAGTGGCTTTTCCACTTCCAACAACAAAACAAGGTACTTTTCAGTTTTAGACAAAAAGGAACAGAAACATTTAACCTGTTTTGGGAGAGGCTTTTCCCCTCTCTGCTTCCAGCAACCTTCCTGTCTCCAGGCTCTTGGGGAGAGGGGAGAGGAAACAGGAAATCAGTCTTACATACCTGATTTCTAATTAGCATGACAGGTGACAGAAATCAGGCGGCAGACAAACTCTGGTCTGGATCTCTCATCCCTAAGTTCCAGCGCTTGCCATACTGTGGGATGGAGTGCATGTATTATAAGGCTGTACTCCCAGGCCAAACAGGATAGAAACTGTTCAGTATCCTGGGAGCCCTATATATGGAATTTATTACCATCCCCTGGTTTCTGTCACAATATATATATTCACACATATACAGTACACATACACACAATGTATATATACAGATATAGCAAACCTTAAGGTTTCTGGCACTGTGGTAAGCTGCAGTCAAATAGGTCCAATTTGGAAGCCTGGATCTCTCCGATCGTGGCAGATACTGTCTCTGTAGCCATGTCTGGGACAACAAAAAAACATGGCTCTGTATTAAATATGACGTCACTCTGTATTAGATATGAGTCCCTAAATAATGTTAAGGCCCTGGGGGGGAGATGGAATTACAACTGAAATCTTGAAAGTAACTGAAGAAGACATGAATAACATCCTTGCAAAACTCTTTATCTGCTGTCTGAAAAACAGGACATTTCCATATCAATGGAGCAATGCCATAGTTATAATTAGCCATAAGAAAGGAGACAAAGAAGGCTTCATAAACTGCAGACCAATCATTTTACTTTCAATTACTTTATACAAGGATACTCACTGTCCAGCATCAAAAGACCCTGGACTTTTTCCAGCTTAGAGAACAAGCAGGATTTTACAGTAGATATAACACAATGGACCTCATCTATATTGTACAAGAAGTGATTTCCCAAAGTAAGCAATATTATGGTTAAGATTCACAATTATGAGAAAGCCTTTGATTCGGGCTTCACCTTAGCCATGTTGTGATGAAGAAGCTTACACTGATATTATAAGGAAAATTTACGAGAATGCCACATAAACCATTAGATTGCATGAAGATAAAGTACAAGCAAGATAAGGATAAGCATACAACAGGGAGACACAACGTCACCAGAGCTTTTCACAGAAACATTAAAGAATTGTTCAAGATGTTGAATTGGGAAGATAAATTAATCAAAATCAATGGTGAATTCTTGAGTCACCTATAATTCTAGCACACCGATGAAGGTGGGCTCAATGCAGAGAGCAGATCCTCATGACTGAAACAAGCAGAACGAAGCCCTGAGAGTGGCTGTAGAAACTGGCAGAGTTGTTATACGGCAGGATTGACAGACAAATGCTGTACAATGGTGGAGGCATAAACGAAAGGTCAGGCAGCAGAGATCAGGGCAGATGGCATAGCCTTTCCAGTCCAGCAGGTACTGTATCTGTCCTCAATGTCTCTCGGAATCAAGAATCCTTGCCACCACATACTGTATTCCTCTTGTCCTTGAATGTATAGCGGCTTAGTGGAGGAGAGTTAAGTCACAGAAAGTTGTTCCTGACAAATAGTTTTTGCAAAGAAATATGACAAACTGGGTGGATCTTCATCAAATCGGTAAGTTAGAGACGGAAAGGCACCAAATTGATCTTCCTTTCAATAATGAAGTGGGGAATCAATTGTTTCCTCAGTTTGGCAGATGAGAGATTGATTTTAAGATGCTGGATAGACAGCCAAAGATTGTCCACAACCTTGTACACTGGGCCTCCCTGTCTGTGTTGATTGGCATACTTTGTGTAAATCTTCTGGCTTTTAGACAAGATTGTCACGGGAGACCAGGCAATTACACCTTTAAACCGGGATCATTCATTGAGCAAAACCAAGGAGTAAAACTAATTGTCATTTATTCCATTGAAACAGACGTTCACACAGCGGATTACAATTATACAGAGGAAAACACACTTACTGGGGGATCTGGGCTTAAAAACTAACCTTTCCTAGCTCATATAGTCCTTGAAACAAAGTCTTTGGCTGACCGGGATGTACCCGCAAAAGTCCTGGAACTCAACTCGGCATGCGTTACCATATGCCACTGCTGTATCTGCTCCGGAGATACCAAAATCTCTTGACCGGGAGATAGTACCAACTGTCCTGGTACTCTTTTCGGATTGTAGTTCCAGACGTATCTGCTATGTTCTATTCTGAGAACTTGGCATCAAAAAGTGAGACTTAGGAAATTTCTCGCCTTGAAATTTCTGAAGCCGGCTCCGTCTATAACTCTCAGAGCATCTTTTGGTCAATTGAAATCTGCCGTTGTTGTCTTGGGGCTTAGAAACTCTCGCCCTGATTGGCTGCTAGGTTTCTTACAGGATTTTGAGTCCCATTCACAAAACGCTACAACTAATCAGCGCGTGGGAAATTTCCTACCAGCCTATCACAGATTTTCCATTACTCTGAAGCCGAGCGGGCACTGATTTCAATTCTGCTAAGGGACATGCGCCAACCTGGCACCTCCGCCACATAGCATATTGAACCCCCTGTTGTGCCAGGCTCCTGAGAGTCCGGGGCTGGGCAAATGGTTGCCGGATAGCCCTTATTCATGTCAGGACATGGGTACTTGAGTGGAACTCCGGTACTGCACCCGCCCTAACACTTTGGCATCTCTGAGACTTTCAAGTCTGGGACCCGACCAGACACAGTGGCACCAGCTTGGTAGCATCTGGTCTCTCGGATCCACAGACTTGGAAATTCCCCAGTTCATATACAGGGCATAAACATATACACTGTTATACACCATGTTAATAAAAATCATACAAAATTCTTCTAAGTCCCTCATCCCCTAGGATCTACTGAAAAGATGCGCACATTCATTTTCAGAGCTCCTAGACCTTTCTATAAGAAGTCTTAATAAAATTTGCTTCAAATAATGTTTAGGTTCATTTTCAGGGTTGCTTCAAATGTACCAAAGCTGGACTTAGAAACAATTTTACTCTCGCAACGAACATATATACCGCATTGTTGTAGACAAATTCTTCTGTTGGAAGAAGAGATATCTAGCCATCTTGCAATTAACCCACAAAAAACAGAGATATTTCTCTGAGGTATTTCACCCTGTTTGTCAATTAGACTGGGGATGAGATGCAGAAGACAGTTGAATCCCAACCAGGTGCAGAAGCTTGCCAGAAGCGAGACATGAACTAGGCTCTTCGATGAGAGATATGAATATGAATCCAGGATATATTACATGTGTCACCAATTGAATTGTTTCTCCTCACTCTTTTTCATAACTATATACACAGATATTATTATTTTTATAATTCACATTCTCAAAATTTGTATCACTTTGTTTGCACTGTGTTCACTGGAGTCATTTATATAGATTTTCTGTGTATTCGTTCTAACACTTATTTAGTAGTTATTCATTTACCGTGTATACAGTACACACACATTAAATTAAAAGTCATTATTCCTTTTGATTCATTCACTTAAATAATATTAGCACTTCACATTTTTTTCTTTATACCCATGTATTATTATAACTCTGACTTTTCCTTTCTGACTCTTGTGTAACAAAATAATTCTATTACATTTTAGTTGTTCTACATATTTACATAGTTACATAGTTACATACATTTTATTTGTTCTCAAACAGACTGTAAAGTATTGCGGTGCCCCCTTAAGTGGTGGCATATACTGTATTTACTAAAAATAAATAAATAATGATGATGAAGAGACATGGGGAGAAGTGTAATGTAAGAATGGAAGAGTGTGACATGGGGGGACTGGGTGACATGGGGGAGTGGGTAATATGGGATAAGTGAATGGCATGTCGGTAACACAGTGGGGAGTAGATTACATGGGGGAGAGAGTGACTAACATTGGGAGAGAGTGACTTGGAGGAGGTGAGATATTGACATGGGGGGCAGTGGATAACATTAATGGAAATAAGTGATGGGGAGAGAGGGATAGGTGACAGGGGTGGAATGTGTAACATGGTGGGAGAGAGTGACTTGGGGAGCGAATAAAATATGGACTGAAAAGAGTGACATGGGGAAAGTGGATGACATGTGGGGTAGTGGGTGACTTGGGGAAGTGGGTATCATGGAAGGAAGTGGGTGACATGGGGGGATTGTCACTACCTCCTCCTGTGCAGCTCTAAGGTCTGCAGTTGTTAAATGCCGACCAGAGCCTGCTTTCTATCTCTTGATGATTCCACCTCTAAGGAAGGTTTGGGGGGTGTTCATATTCCAGAAGTAAAATATTGGCCATCAATACTAATCCTAGTTTATTCCTACCCTTTAAGACTCCAGGGCTCACACAAAAGGCAAAATCCAGATCCCAAAACATTGGAGTCATGGGAGAAGAGAAAGTAGTCCATTTGTGCTTTATATTTAAGGATTCCCAAATAGAGATTGACAAATTTTGTTGGCTGATTTTGATCTTCTGCAGATCGTCCGGTTCCTTTCCACGGATTTCCATGAATCAATCTCAAAAAGGGCGATTCATCTTTTTCTAAAAAATGTTTAACACCGACAATCCAATTCGCGGATTCCGCAATCCGCTGCTGGATTTTAATAATCCAATTAGCGGATTCAATAATTGGCACGCTGATTGCTGAATCCTTTGATTGGATTCTTTAAATCCACCAGCGGATTGTGGAATCCGTGGATTGGATTGGTAAAATCCACCAGCAGATTGTATCCAATGGTATTTTTTGATTAATCCACACGAATTGAAACTGGAACAATCATCCAACACATTTTACACCGCAGAACGGATTTTGTATGGAAAGCTAGGGATATTCCACCAAACAGATTTTGACAGTTTCATCCATCTTTCATCCCAAATTCTAACTGAGTGCGCTTTAACATGTTGCTCCTTTATTTGGCTAGATCTATGATTTTTAAGTATACATATAGCTTCACTTAGTCACCTGTCAACAAGTTCCAAATCCCCCAATTCCACCCATCTCTTAGTTGTTGGCGACATATTGACAATTGTCCAACCAATTGAGAATATGGCTAAAATGGGATGGGGTCATTTTTTTAACTTATAATTTTATTTACTTTAGAACTTAGCCTTTATCACTTACTTTCCAGTTTCTGCACAATTATTTTACCAGTGTCTATAATCATACATAGTAAGGTACATTAAATTGAATAGACTAAAAGAACTCTTTCAAGTGACACTTGTATTGGTTTCAATGGTTACTCCAACCTGTATAGTGCAAAATACAAACATGTGTGACCAGCCTTTAGAGGTCTAATGGCTTAATTCCTAAACACAAGGGGATAGTGTCAACTTATAGTATCTGGTCAAATTCAGTTAGGGCATTTCGCCCAATGCGAGAATATAAATATTGGTATTTGTGCTTAGGTAATCTAGGTGAGCAGGTGTCGGAGTCAGGTACCAGTAGGCAGCTGGACTACAGGAGAGACTCTATGACCATAGTGGGACCCAAAAGAAACACTGGGTATCTGCTGAGCTAAAGCCCTCTGACTACTGGTACTCCAGCACTGACACCATAACACCAGAGTTGCCCCCAGCTAGGCTACATATATGTACAATATGCAATCAAAGCATTTATAATATTCAATCAAAACATATATGCTTCTCGTAAATCATAAGTGATAATAAAGCTCTGCCAGATTCACCCTAAACAATTGTATTTATTGTTATCACATATGCTCCAAACTCACTGTCCACTTCTATACCTTCATAAACTATCATGAAGGCTCTATGAAAAAGGGTACACGAAAAGAATGAAATATATTTAAAATACCGGTAGGTTATCAATATTAGCATAAATCTAACTACAGGCATACCCCGCTTTAAGGACACTCACTTTAAGTACACTCGCGAGTAAGTACATGTCGCCCAATAGGCAAACGGCAGTTCACGCATGCGCCTGTCAGTACGTCCTGAACAGCAATACCGGCTCCCTACCTGTACCGAAGCTGTGCACAAGCGGGGAGACTATAGAGCCTGTTACAAATGTGTTATTTACATCAGTTATGCACGTATATGACGATTGCAGTACAGTACATGCATCGATAAGTGGAAAAAAGGTACTGCTTCACTTTAAGTACATTTTCGCTTTACATACATGCTCCGGTCCCATTGCGTATGTTAATGGGGGGTATGCCTGTATAGTCTCACTGTCAGAGGCCTCAACAACAAATTGCTTTCCAAGGTGTTGCAAGCCAGCCTGGCACTAATTAGGTTAATAAAGAACATGACTTGAGCGCTCCCTAAACAATCTGGTATACTTAAAAAGCCCAATGCTTTCTGCCAGGAGGATTTTTTTAAAAATAACAAATAGGGAAATCAACCTGAGATTTTACTTCCTACACCATGTAAGTATTGTTTTTGGAGCATACAATGACTGCTGCCACGTACACGAGTTTTACATTTGACTCAACCCTTTGCTTTCAAGTGTTGCTTTTTTGGGGAGTTTCCAATTAGTTTATGTTACAAGTGAATTCAAAAGGCTTTCCTTAATTTAGTTCAATTGAGTCAAGAAATGGTATTAAAGCATAAGGAACTTGGATACAAATTATACCATAGAATGCCCAACTTCAGTATTTCATGGTACTGCATAGAAGGTGTTTGTTTATTAATAAAGACACACAACGTCTGCCGAGTTGGCTTTGGAATTATACTTTCTTAATTTATGAACAAATGATAAACCATCTGGTGCAACATGGGAGGTTTTCCACAGGACGGCGTGTACATTTGCCAAGACCCATGAAGCAGACAAACTATGACTTATCATATTTACAGTGTTTGGATTGAATCCCCAATGCATTAACCCTTTCCCCTTTCAGAGTTATTTTTTGCTGTCAGCAGCTGAACAAATCTGTAACTACAATGCTGGATTACCACAGAATCAGAAAAACACATTTTCATAACGTCTGTCTGGACAGCCCAAATCCCAGCTCCATGGTTTGCAATCGATGTTTTACTCCTACAAGTACACTTTAGCATATGCAAACGTATACACATATCCATACAATTTCAAAAATGTCAAATGCCTGCTGAAGTTCAGACTGGTCTGTAATTTAACAATGCTGGATAGAGCATGTTTTGTGAAGTGAAAATCCTTTGCTGGCACCTACCACAATTTCATAGGACAAAATCACCTTAATTGGGAATGAAAATGTGTAACGGAAGTGACGTCATGAAAAAGTGCTGAAAAAACTACATTTCCCACCATGCCTTGGGGCAGTGTACAGCCGTGGCCCCTTTAATTCTCCGTCATCTCCGATTTTTTTCGGGGATTTTTTCCGAATGCCACGCACTTCACCGCATTCATACCGCATTCATGTTGCATTCATGCCGGCGTCACCCATGGTTGATGTGTTTATTGATGTGTTTATTGATAATGGTTCAGATTTAATTGGTTGCAATTCTTCGCGTATCCGCCAGGTGGCAGATATTCATGAATTGTAATACGCATGCGCTTCAGTAATGTGTCGACTTGCAGGTGTTTAAAAAAAGACCACAGTGGTCATTGTAAATTGACCTTGGTACTGAAGAAGTTACAAAAATGTATCAATTAAGGCTTTTCATATTAAAAACTAAATGCGCAGTGTCTGGTGTTCTATTGTCCTGAGAGTTCCGAGATGAGTGCACCACTGCAGTTCGTGTTCCAAAAACCCGACATAACATACGCTTATTTAATATGGGCCGCGATTAATGCAACAAATGATAAGATGGCAACAGTTGGTCAAATTTATCAGTATTTTATCGAAAACTATGGGGGCTATGCACTAAGCTCAATGGCATTGCGTTTTGATTTTGCAAAAAAGCAGGTTCGTTAAAAAGTGAAGCCGGGGACGCGATTCATTAAGGCCTTGAGCCCATTTTTTAACATACCTGCTCAAAATAGCTCAGAACACCCACAGCGTACGTGATGCTTTTTTTCCTCCTGCTAGCATTCTTAACCTTTACGTACGCTAGCTGATAGAAAAAAAAGCTGCATGTAACATTTGCATGGAGATTTGCCATCTCCATGCAAGGCTGTTACAGGCGATCGTACACTAAATAAATACATTTTAATAATAGGTTTCAGGTCCGAGGACCCCCTAATTCAGGAGATATAGGCCCCGTTATGGGGTGCCGGTATCCCCTGCACTTTAAAGCTCCCTCGTCACGTGACATTAAAATTCTGCAGGGGATACCGGCACCCCATAAAGGGGCCTATAACTTCTGAAGAAGGGGTTCCCCGAGGCTGAAACCAATGCGCTTCAGCTCAGGAGACCCCCTGCACATCTACACATAACATCTGCACATAACAATAAACAATAATTCATTACCGTAGCGGAAAGCCGCTATGGTAATGAAGCTGGATTAATGTACATTTTAATAATAGTGTGCGGGAGCAGGGGGTCCCCTGAGCTGAACTGCATTTATTTCTGCCTCAGAGACTTCCTGCTTCCCGAGTTACAGGCCCCGGTATGGGGCATCGGGTGCCAGTGTCGCCGCCAAATTTATAGCGTCCAAGACGCGACGTGGGCTCTATAAAGATGGCGTCCACACTGGCACCGATGCCCCAAACCGGGGCCTGTAACTCGGGAAGCAGGGGGTCTCTGAGGCAGAAATGAATGCGGTTCAGCTCAGGGGACCCCCTGCTCCCGCACACTATTAGTAAAATGTACAAGAATGCAGCTTCATTACCTTAGCAGATAGCCGCTAAGGCAATGAAAGGGTTAAGGTTAAACATTAGCATGTTTATTGGGGACAATTGCCCCCAATAAACAACACACATCCCCCCCGCCCCCTAACACATACAGTACTGTAATGGGAAAAATTACTATTATCCACATATGGATAATAATGCATTTGCCCATTTTAAATACATATAAATTACAATAAATACAGTCAATATATATGACACTTACATTTTACAGGCACCCACGATGAAGGCCGTCTTCATCCTTATCTTCATCTTGCCCATGCCCCTCCAGTGCTGCAAACATGCACAACAATCACAATAGCCAATGTAATGTCCTCTAACCCCTTAATCACCATAGCGGTTATTAACAGCTACAGTCATAAAGGGGTTAACCCACCTCACCCACCACTCGGGAGGCCTACATACCCTCCCTCACTAACCCCCCACCCCATGAGGCCAAACCATCATCACCGAATACCCATCCGGGTGGCCTACCCAATACCCTTGGGGCCAATACCCCCTCCCCCCAACCCCAGTACCCACAATAAAAACAATACACTGCCCCACAATAAACATCATTCTATTTATTAAATACATAACCCACCCCCTGTGCCCCCCCATAAATACATGATTTATTCTTTTACATACATGGTTCAAACCCCAGGCCCATGTGAGTCCCCGGTGGGCCTGACGGGTCACCTCACAGACCTATAGGTTACCAGCAACTTGTTTCATACAGGGTCTGGAGGCCTGTTGGTGGGTCTCGCCAGGCACCATGGCCCACCAGGTGGTCTCCGCGGGTCACTGTGGGCCACAATTGGGTCCCCACGGTAGGCCCGCGGATGCCTGGGGGCCCCGGGTCAGACCCACAGGTGTCTGAGGGGCCTTGGGTGGTTCCCACACGGGTCTGGCGACCCATGGGTGGTCCCTACAGGTCCGCGGTGCCCCCGCAGGTGTCCCCCATGGACCATGCAGCCTGGTACCCGTGAGAAGCTAGAGGAGACCCCAGGTGATCTCCAGAGGTCTCTCGCAGACCAAAGGAACAAACCCTGTATGTAAAAAAAATAAACCGGACCTATACATTAAATACATACATCCACCATCCCCCCACCCCCGCCCCCAACACATACAGTACAATAATGTGCAAAATAACTATTATCCAGATATGGATAATGTATTATTTGCCCATTATGAAACACATAAAACATGCATAAATCAAAACATGAATTCTTAATCTTAAAATCACCACATTGCATGTTACAATAAATCCAGCATCGATTGTAAATATAAACCAACAAACCAGCAGCTACACAAATGTATATGAAATGTCACACAATTGCATTGAGTGTGTACATGTTGCAATTAATCTGTGCATCATGTAACACTATGCAAAATATATGTAACAAGAAAATACACTATGAACAATGTCCCCTAACCACCAATGCCATCATGAAAATTAATCAATTTCCTCAAACAATTGCGGAAGCGTGTAATAAGGAAAAAGTTATGTATCGATCCGTGTTTTTTTCGTATTGATCCCGCACACTGTGTTAAAGGAGGGTCTCATACAAATTGTGTAGCACCAGTGTGTAGCACCAGATTGTTTCCTGTATCTTTGATCATGGAGACTTCAAAAGGCGAAAGGTCATGTTAAAACCAACTAAGAAACGTCAGTCGCAGGCAAGCAATGCGCCAGCGCCAGCACCGGCTTCCAATAACGGTCCGACCATCAGTGAAAACCTGGTGACCGGAAACCCTTGCTGTCTGTCCCCGCCCGGATACCTGCAACCTGAGCCGGTTTTCGTGTACAGATTCCCGTAAGCTTGCATGTACCAAAGCTATTTCCAGCCTCATCAGCTGTCAACTCCAGGTGTAGTCCCGCTGTCACCTGTCAACTACGTGTATAATCAAGAATACGGGACTGGCAGTGGCTTGGCGCCAGCTGATTGACAAAGTCTATGGTGAGTAATGTTGCCGTATTTTGGAGGGATTTCGATGGATAATATCGCTTTTTGTAACGATGCCTGCACATTGCTGAATCGGATTTAAAAAACCACGTACCGGAGTCAACAGTTTAGGGTTCGTTGTTATTGATTAGGATAGAATAACTGGGAGCTTCATAGAAAACCTGAAACAATATGCTGTTGTTTTCTGAAAGTATACAATACTTTTTATAAACATACTGTATAATAAACCCTGTTTGCGGCCCTCGAGGTCAGGAGTTGTGCAGGTCTTGTGTAAGTAAAAACATTTCTTTATTGATATGATACAATTTAAAACAAGCAACATTTCCTTTATTGAAGTACAGAAAGTCAAAACATTTACAGCACAGGTGTACAGTATGGTGTTAGTAAAAATATTTATTTATGAATACAATTAAGTTAAGTTATTAAGAATACAATTTATAAATACAGTAAGTCAGGCCTGCACAACTCAATTTTTTCAAAACCGGATCTGTTTGCTGCCCACGGGGTCAGGAGTTGTGCAGGTCTTGTGTAATTAAAACCATTTTTTTATTAATACAATTTTAAACAAGTAACAAGTCAAAAATTAAACAACATTTGAACAGTCACGCAAATTCGATCCCCACCAGATTGTCCTTCAGGGGCCGATGCCTTGTATGATGCATAATGCCATTAATGGAGTCTTGCACGATTTTCATTACAGGATCTGTAATTGAAAAATAGCGCCGCAATTCCTCCACAATAAGCCTTCTTAAATTTTCAGGAAGCGCACTTTCTTTGCGATTTCCTTCGTAGTTTACATTGTTGGCCTACCCGCAGTACACCATGTAGGACACGTGGTGCTTGAAAATTAACATGCCATACTTCTGGGGTAAACCAGCACTTATTACCCTATACTTCTCCCTGAGTGGCTGGGGCAGCTCGCGCAGGATGATGTTGGGCACCGTATCAATGCAAGCGTATGTGGGTTGGATTCTGGGAGCGGGTGTTCTTCTGTGAGTGGGTGAGCTTGTGGCGGCGGGCGAGTGTAGGTTGTCTGGGAGGATGCTTTCCTCCTGTCTTGGTCGTCGTGTTGTCTCCTGGCGTGGTCTTGACGGGGTTGTCATGTCATCCTCGTCAACGGCATACATGTACACATATTCTTCTGGTGGAGGGGGTGCGCTTGGTGATGGAAGGTGCTCGAAGGTCCCATTCATCCCATCCATGCCACCCTCCTGCTCCGGCGTCGGAGATACAGAGGCATGAACTCCGAGCAAATTATGTATCCCCGCTATGTCAGTCTCTATCTTCTCCATACGTTGATTCATCCTCTCCATCCATTGATCCATCTTCTCCATCCTTTGATCCATCTTCTCCATCTGTTGATCCATATTTAGCATGTCTCTAAAAGAAGATCTATCTTTACCAGCATAGTAGAGTTCCCTGGGATATCGACACTTAACCCATTCAGCATGCGGTCTAACGAGCTGGATCTTGTGCATGGGGGCTGTGGATATCTGGGTGGATGGGTGCTACAGAGGATGAGATGGGGGTTCCCTGGAGAGAAGCGGCAGCGTCGTCGAAGAGGGATGGAGAAAGTGACCTGTGGATTTCCGGGAGAGAAGCGGCAGAGTCGTCTAAGCGTAATGGAGAAAGTGACCTGTGGATTTCCGAGAGAGCAGCAGCAGCATCGTCGAAGTGTAGTGGAGAAGATGGGCTGTGGGTTTCCGGGAGAGCAGCGGCAGAGTCGTCTAAGCGTAATGGAGAAAGTGGCCTGCGGGTTCGATGGGTTGGCTGCCATTTGTTTTGCTTTGAGTGTACATCACCGAATTTCTTCTTGACATAATAAGGCGTTCGTGTATTAAACCCCTTAGCCTTTGGGGTCAGCAGAAGGTTTTCTTTATTAGCCTCAGCCTTTCGCTTTGGCCTTGGCTTGGAAATGGCTTCCGCCTTTCGCTTTTTCTACACGACAGGCACGGCAAAGGCGAGTGGGTTCCTGCGTCCGTAGACTCGGGGTTAATCCATGGCACAATGCAGTATCTGGACAAGGGAAAGTTCAGATACAGATCATCGAGTGGTGGGCTATGCAAAGTGTGTCACCTTTTATGCATGGCGACGAGATACAGGTGTTAAAAGTGGGCGTACTCTAATGTGAGTCATTAACGTATAAATACACCATCCATTTTGTGGATTCACTGCACATTGAATATACATCGACTAAAAATCGAATATACATTCTTGTGCTTGTATTTCTTTCTACACGCAGCGATGCCAGTAAAAATATTTCTAAGGATCTCAGCATGAGAATAAATGAGATGTACATGAGAGGACAACGAATTGCGGATATTCAACGCTGGTTAGGTGCTTCTGGCCTCGTTGTACCAGCAGCAACCGTGAGCTATCATGCCCACGGTAAGACCAAAAAAGTGAAGAGGACACCAACGGTAACTACCGTGTAAGTACTGTACTGTACTGTACTGTATCTATTTATTTTTATTGTTATCGTTGTAAATTTATATAACTCTATTCTATACAGTATCTTTCTATGTTTATTGTTATCGCTGTATATTTATATAACTCTATTCTATACAGTATCTTTCTATGTTTATTGTTATCGCTGTATATTTATATAACTCTATTCTATACAGTATCTTTCTATTTTTATATTTATACACTACCGACACGCTTTATTACTCTGCGGCCAGATCCGCAAGAATCTTGCTAGTGGCCGCCCCTCGGGAGCGTGCGCCCCCTGCATGCGCGTCCAGGGGCTCCCCGAGGGAGCCCTGGTGTCCCGCGATCGCGGGACAGCGGCAGGGGGTTCCGGGGGACCCGGCGGACCCGGCAGCGGTAGGGAGAGCGCCCCGATCGGAGGGCGCTCTTCCGCTGCTTCGGCGTGCGCCCGTCACTCTCGGGCGCGCGCCAGGCTACTGCTGCGGCCAAGAACGGGCAAATGCTCGAATAAACTTGGCCGCAGCAGTACAGTATAACAATTCTATTAAAGTAATATCTACTGTATATTTGGCCAAACTGTAGGCCTGAGCATAAATGTACCTGTACTTGTGGCTTACTGTAACGTATTGTTGTTTTTCCTTTAAACTATAGGGAGACAACTGTTCTGGTTACAGAATAAGTGAAGAGAATGATAAGAAGAGTGCCTAAAGGGTCAAAGACACTCTGCATAAAAATCACAATCTAACCGTATTAGAGACCAGCATTAAGAAGATGAGACGCAGAATTGGATGGAAATATGGACGTGTGAGGTTAGTACTGGACAGTACAGGAGGTGAAAAGTGTGGTTTAATAAGCTGTACTGTACCTATAAAATTATTTCTTGTCATTACAGAGCGTACCCTATGATAAGGGATGTCAACAAGATAAAGAGAGTGGTCCAGGCACAGGCATGGATCGACAGTGGCGATATTTTTCAGGATTGCATCTTCACTGACGAGTCTACTGTATCGCTGGAGAGATTTGCCACCTTTGCATTCCACAAAAAAGGTCGCATATCTATGAAGCCGTGTTCAAAACACCCAGTGAAGATGTATGTGTGGGTGCCATCTCTAGGTGTGGACCATGATGCATCATCATCTTTGATGGTACAGTATAATAATGCAAAAAGTCACATGCTGTAGCCTTAAGCACTGTACTGTACTACTGTAGTGTGCATTATTTTGAGCACTTTTCTTGTTACAGGAATCGTAAATAAAGCGTTTTTCCAAGAGCAAATAGGGCCTGAGATTGTGGAATACATCACGTGAATTCCCAGATGGTCACCGTTTCTACCAGGACAACAATCCGAAGCACACCTCGGTATCAACTGGGTGAAGACGCCAGCGGAGTAAGTACGGTAACCGTGTCTCGTTTTTTCACACTGTTTACTGTGTATCTCTTTAACTAATTATCCTTTTTCCCCCTCCAATGACAGATCGCCAGACTTCAATCCTATCGAAATGGTCTGGCATCAGCTGAAGGACCAAATCCGAAAAGTGGTGAAACCCACAAAAAAGGATGATTTGGCGAATGGCATAATGAGTTTTTGGAACGATGTGCTCACCGTGGAACGATGTAATAAATATATCGACCATATTGCGACTGTGTTGCCCATTGTGATACAGCATAATGGGCAAGCATCAGGAAGGTAGTATAGTACTGTATTGTAGTATGGTAAGTACAGGCACACCAAGTACAGCATGATACAGGTAAGTATGGCACAGATTGTTTTACAGTATACAGCATGCACTTTACTGCGAAAATTTTTAATTTTTAGAGAGAGCTGGCTGCACTACCAATCTTGTTACAAAGTATTTTACAGTACAGTAGTTTCAGCATACAGTAGTTTGACAGAAGTAACTGCATACAGTAGTCCAATATGGAGTAGTTTTATAGTACACAATGCAATTATATGCACTTAACTGCACTCATTTTTTCTTTCCTTTTCAGAGACAGCTGGCTGCACTACAAAAGGACGGGTGGGGGTGAGGGGGTATCATGTGTAAATTGTGTGAACTGTGTGTATAGTGTATCTACAGACATGATTTACACAAACCCCCCTCTCTCAATGAAGTACAGAATGCAATGTGGCCATGACGAACAAGATAAAGACTAAAAAATTGTATTACTGTTTTTATTATTATAAATGTGCATTATTCATTATTATTTGTATTTTTCATTCTTCCATTATTATGCACTGGCCCTAAAATTTCAACTGACAGAAGAACTACAGTGCACTACTGTACGTGTACAAAGAAGATAAACACTGAAAATGATTATTTGTATTTTTTATTCATGATAAAATAAAATAAATATTTAATTACAGTCACATGTTTTTCTTTGAACTTTAAATTCACTGTGAATGTGTGTGTGTGTGGGGGGGGGATTCTTCAAGGAGGCTTACATTTTTATTCATTGGTTACATATTTATTCATTGGTTACATAATCAGATTAACATATTCAATTCGAGAAGGGTTTATCACAAGTGCGCATGCGTTACCGTAAACAAAGCCTCAAAGGGTTGGGGGGGGGGGGTCATCATAATGGATTAGCATAAGTGATTAGCCATTTGAAAATGATTGTCAAGTTATACACGCATGCGCATTAATCATCAACTAGGTCCCTTCCCAAAGAGGATTACATATAGGTGCAAAGATGTGCCGCTCGGCTCAGGATGATTAAAAGCACAAAGCCAAGCTTTTGAAAATGAATAGTTTTCGAGAGGTGTCGATAAGAAGTTGAAATACTTGAGCCTTGTGTGTGTCTGCAGGGGGGTAGGGGGGGGTAAAGCTGCATGAAGGATTAGCAGTACTGAACTGTAGTTCAAAGACATATTTTCAACAGGTCATCATAATGTTTTGATTCCCAGACCCCCAAATCAATAAAAATTACATAAAGCATGTGAATGACCAGTGTAACATTAAAAATATACAGTACCGATAGAGTATCAGAATAACAAGAATTTTTATGCAGGCACACATGTAAACAAACGAAACATAAAAAAAAAATATATATATATATTTTTTTCCAGACTTCAACTTCCATGTGATTGTGAAGTTATACACGCATGCGAATTAATCATCAACTAGGTCCCTTCCCAAAGAGGATTACACGTAGGCACAGAGATGTGACGCTCGGCTCGGGAAGATTTAAAGCACAAAGCAAAGCTTTTGAAAATTAATGGTTTTCGAGAGGTGTCGATAAGAAGCTGAAATACATGAGCCTTGTGTGTGTCTGCGGGGGGAGGGGGGTAAAGCTGCATGAAGGATTAGCAGTACTGAACTGTAGTTCAAAGACATATTTTCAACAGCTCATCATAATGTTTTGATCCTCAGACCCCCAAATCAATAAAAAATTACATAAAGCATGTGAATGACCAGTGTAACATTAAAAATCTACATTACCGATAGAATATCAGAATAACAAGATTTTTTATGCAGGCACACATGTCTGAAAACGAAACATAAAACAATATATATATTTTTTTTTCCAGACTTCAACTTCCACATGATTACACGCAGGTGCTGAAATGTGACACCAGGCTCTGTACATTATACACGCAGGAATGTGATGACAGGTTTGTGATGATTGAAGCCAGAAATCAATCTGGCTTTGGGAGAGGTGTACTGAACTGTGTGTAAAGAAGTTGAAATAGTTCTTTAGCCGTGTGTGCGCGGGGGCGAGATGTAGAGCGCTGTATGCGCCGAAATGTGATACTGTAACACGCCTATGCGTTTCAACAATGTATGGTACACGCATAATACTGTATAAAAAGAGTATGAAAATAAGTAAAAGTACTGATTACAAAATAATACAGTACATACAGTACTGTAAAGAAATTTGATAATTTTATATTCGAAGAAGACGCAACGCTATATTTTTGTAATATTGTATACTGTAAATCCTCCATTTTACAAATACTGCGCGCGCGCGCACACAGACATAATGCATTAGACATGCATTAGACTTAATAGACTTTTAAGACAACAGCTTGCGAACGCCCGCCTGTGTTCTTAGACGGTATTGCAGTATAGCGGACAGCGCTAAAAATCCGAGGGCAAACATATTGGAAAGCTCTACGGAAAAAAAGACAATATACCGCATCTGGCCGCGGTTACCAGAGCGCCGCAGATCCGCAGTTAGCAGAGTGCTGAATTAGGATAAAGGCGGCCGCAGCTGTACCTCTGCCCAATATATTCTGCCATCTTCGGTCAGAGCAAAAATAGCAGCAACCCTTAAAAATGCGCCTTCAGAACTTGACCCAACTGCCTGTGATCCAATTAATCAAAGCAGTTTTGGAGCACTGATGGAGGCAATCCAACAGCAACCGAACAAGTTGTGTCAGGTCTCAGAGGGTAAGGCTGACGGTGGCGTGGACGATAACTTTAAGTTTTATGATACCCGTCTGTCCTATTTATCAGCACCAGGTAGTAAGTATCCAGAATATTCCACTGATAGTGGAGGACTCATCCGAATATGAAGATATTGACAAAGAGGGAGGAACTTACACTGACCAGGACCTACATGTCACTCTGAATGATTAAGCTGGGATGCCAGCGACCAGTGTCTTCCACCAATTGGTATTAAAATACCCCCTCCTCCCCCACACACTACCCTTGCCCTTGGCCCTGGCTGTCAGGAGGGGGAATACTGTCAGACCAGTTAATCCTCACCTTGCAAAAATCTAATTCTGTCATGATGCAGTACCACAAGATATCCACTAGGTTGGAGACATTTAAAGACTACAACTTCCAGATGCCTTACATTCTAGTACTTGCCCACTTCCTGCTATGAAGCTTCTGTAAGGTCAGGAAGTTGCAACCCTCTGGGCATTGCAACTCAGTTCCTATTTTATCTACGCTCCTGTACTTGTTTCCTGCCCAGCTAAGTATATTACTGTATTTTGTATGAACTCTGATCTGCTCTGGATTTTGCCTTTACTATCCCCTCAAGTACCTTGTCTGCTATTTTGATAAGTTGTGCATGACCTCGGATTGCTCTGAGTTTGCATTGATTAAAAAGGATAGACAGGAAGTGAATCTCAAAAATGCAGTGCTTCAGAGTTAATCCATTCCAGGATATTTGTACATATTAATGTAAACTTTTAAGACAAATCCATGTAATAAAAAGTCCTTCAGGAGTATTATAAATGGTACAGTCAGAGTATGGTAATGATCTGTGTGAGGTAACCTGATTTAAAAGATATATATCAACTCATAGTCAGGGCGTGCTATTGTCAGTGTAATGCATACAGGACAACGGAGAGTACAGAGTCAAGATCTATAAGCCCCAAGACATTCACATCTCCACTGACTCACATATCATCTAAACTAGTCTTAAAGAGTGAAAATGTAAAACTCTCATGTGGAAAAAATAATCACTGTAAATGCACTTGTAAAAATTATTTATTCATGTGAACCAAATGATCCAGACTTCTTGAGTGTGCTTGCTACGATGTACTACAAGCGGAATGTCCAGCTGAAAAGCTGTAGAAAAAAGGGGCACATCTCGGTAGGACAAGAATATGGTGCTGGTTTAAAACTATTTATTGGCCATCCAGCTTGTGCACAGCAGAAAGGCAAGGGTCTCTTTTAACACATTTCGTGAAAAAAAAGCTTTGTCAAAGAGTAACTGTTGAGAGTGAAGCTTAGAGTATTTAAACCTGTCTCCACCATAAGCCACAGGTATGATGCCGAGCACCCCCCCCTCCAGAAAAACATCTAATACAAAATAATATTTGAAAATACAAATAAAATATATGGTTTAAAAAATGCTGCCTTTGTCCATCTACAGTATTTGACACGTGTTGACAATAATCATTCATATTACGTAGTCTCAATGTATACATTAGTAGACAATATGTCAATCATCTCAAGGTAAATAAGTATCTAGAACAAGCATGTCAAACTCGCGGGCCGCATGCGGCCCACAACGATTATTTTTGCGGCCCAGCTTGCGATGTGCCAGGCAACGCACGCTCTCTGCAAAGGGGAAAAAAATAAACCCTCCCCCTCTCCTGATTGGCCGGCGCGTGTTGGCCCGCTGCCAGAATTTTTTTTGGCCCGCAGCAAGCTCTTTCTGAGCTTGCAAAGCCAGGCCCGCCTCTTCCTGCTGCATGGAGCAAGTCAGGTGAATACTGCTCCATGCCTGCTTTGCTTCCCGCTTGCCCTCCTGCTCCGATTCCGTTCCGATTCTGCTCCCCCCGTTCCGTTCCCCCAGCACCAATTCCGTTCCGACCCCCCCCCCATTCCGATACCGGTCCGATCCCCCCCCCTGCTCCGATCCCGTTCCGGTCCCCCCCCGATCCGATTTCCCCCATGTGTATGTGTGTGTCTGAGTGTGTGTGTGGGAGTGTGTGTGTGTGTGTGTGTGTGTGTGTGTGTGTGTGTGTGTGTGTGTGTGTGTGTGTGTGTGTGTGTGTGTGTGTCTGTGTGTGTCTGTCTGTGTTTGTCTGAGAGAGAGTGTGTCTGTGTGAGAGAGAGAGAATGTGTGTGTCAGAGAGAGAGAGTGTGTCTGGGAGAGAGTGTGTCTGGGAGAGAGAGTGTGTCTGGGAGAGAGAGTGTGCCTGGGAGAGAGAGTGGGAGAGAGAGAGGGAGAGAGTCAGAGAGAGAGTCTTAGAGTGGGAGAGAAAGTCAAAGAGAGAGAGGGAGAGTCAGAGAGAGAGAGAGAGAGAGAGAGAGTAGGAGAGAGAGAGAGTCAGTCAGAGAGAGAAAGAGAGAGTCAGTCAGAGAGAGAGAGAGAGAGTCAGTCAGAGAGAGAGAGTCAGTCAGAGAGAGAGAGAGAGAGTCAGTCAGACAGAGAGTCAGTCAGAGAGAGAGAGTCAGTCAGAGAGAGAGAGAGAGTCAGTCAGAGAGAGAGAGTCAGTCAGAGGGAGAGAGAGTCAGAGAGAGAGAGAGTCAGTCAGAGAGAGAGATTCAGTCAGAGAGAGTCAGTCAGAGAGAGAGAGAGAGTCAGTCAGAGAGAGAGAGAGAGAGAGTCAGTCAGAGAGAGAGAGTCAGTCAGAGAGAGTCAGTCAGGGAGAGATAGAGAGAGTCAGTCAGAGAGAGAGAGAGTCAGTCAGAGAAAGAGAGAGTCAGTCAGAGAGAGAGAGAGTCAGTCAGGGAGAGAGAGAGTCAGTCAGATAGAGAGAGAGTCAGTCAGAGAGAGTCAGTCAGTCAGAGAGAGAGAGAGTCAGTCACAGAGAGAGTAAGTCAGAGAGAGAGAGTCAGTCAGAGGGAGTCAGTCAGAGAGAGAGAGAGAGTCAGTCAGTCAGTCAGAGAGAGAGAGAGAGTAGTCAGAGAGAGAGAGAGAGTGTCAGTCAGAGAGAGAGAGAGTCCGTCAGAGAGTCAGTCAGAGAGAGAGAGAGAGAGTCAGTCAGAGAGAGAGTCAGTCAGAGAGAGAGAGTGTCAGTCAGAGAGAGAGAGAGAGTCAGTCAGAGAGAGAGTCAGTCAGACAGAGAGAGAGCCAGTCAGAGAGAGAGAGTCAGTCAGAGAGAGAGAGTCAGTCAGAGAGAGAGAGTCAGTCAGAGAGAGAGAGTCAGTCAGGGAGAGAGAGAGTCAGAGAGAGAGAGTCAGAGAGAGAGAGAGTCTCTGTTAGCCTTTGAGTTTGACATGCTTGATCTAGAAAGTACACATCATGTAATGTATTGTATTGTATGTCTTTATTTATATAGTGCCACAGGTGTTCTCAGTGCTTCACAAAGAATACAGTACAGGGAATTATAATAATACAATAAGCACAGCAATATCAGACAATAGGAAAGGAATCCCTGCCCTAAAGAGCTTACAATCTAAGTGGTATGATGGGAAACTTACAGAGCCAATATGTGAGGGAATAAGTGCTGTAGATGGCAGTGCTTGGCCACAATGGTTGGTAGGAGTGACTGTGGGACAGGAGCCATGAGTGCAGGCTATTGGGATACTTGATTTGTGGGGTGAGTTTTAAGGTTAGTCAGTATTAAATCAGAAGGTTAACACCATTTACAGGGGAAGAGATGGCAGGGAGGCGTGAGTGAGATCAGGTGTATATATCTGGGTTAAGGCGTAGGCGAGATCCCCAGCAGTAGGAAGGAGTAGATAGAGGATGTGAAGAGAGGATTTGTGTGGGTAATTTTTATTGAGGGGTAAACAAGAAGTTGTTGGGAGAGATGTGTATAAATAATGGTGCAGTGGGGAGTGGGGAAGTTGGAGAGAACAGAGACATTCACAAAGGAGTGAGGAAACAGTAAACTGAAAAAGCAATAGGGAGGGCATAGTGAGATGCAGGAGGAGAGACTTCCCAGTTATTGGAGGATAGGAAGAGTACAAATAATCACAGCATTTAGAAAGTTATGTTCTCACAGTTGCAAAGTTGTTGTTGTGCAGAGTCCAGATTTTCCTCTAATCTTCATCTCCAATGTCAACTCCAAAATTAACTCTACAGACACTTTAAATGTGACACTTTGATGTTACACACAGCCATACAGTATGGCACACAGCCAAGATAGACTGTCCTAAATACTCTGATCACATGCATTTGACTAACAATTAAAGGAGGGCTTTGCCTAATCAACTCACAGAAACATACCAAATAGTTAATTAGATTTTAATTTCTGTTACATAGATAGGAGAATTCAGTTCACAGAAACATACCAAATAGTTAATTAGATTTTAAGTTCTATTGTAATTGATAGAAGAATTCAGCTCACAGAAACATACCTGTTTGAATAAATAATCAGAATGTTAGTCCAGATATTCAGAATGCATCAATGATTAAAGATATAGAAAGAAAACATCCAGAGATGATAACTCAAAATTAACTCTACAGACACTTTAAATGTGATACTTTGATGCACACTGCCATAATGTAATGTGTGAATAAGCAATGTGAGATATGATGTACTGTATAATATATACTGTAGAGTAGATGGTAAACTGTAATAAATGATCTAGCTGTGGTTAACTACTGTATATAAATAGATGAAGGAAATGTACGTAACAATACAGTTAGACAAGAACTGTAGATGTAAGTTAGAAAATACGAAACCACAGAAAGATGGTACTGCAATGTTAACAACAATGTTTAGTGCATATGGAAACTGTAATATAATGCATTGGTGCATACGTAAATATATGTACTCCTTGGAGCCGATTTTCATGAGTTTTTTTGTAGAAGTATATAATGTAAATCATTAACCACTGGACGATCCGTATAACTCTTAATGGAGTTAATTGAAAATGTTGGCATTAGAAGTGACTATAGTACCAGAATGAGACATACTGTAGAAGAGGATAAAAAATATATAATCAATTTCAAGTTTTATCCATTCCTAATGTCTCTAAATTTGATATTAAAAAAATAGACATAACATCTGTGATGATTAATATTAGATCTATATAGCAGTGTCAACAAACTACAGAAGATATTATATTAGGTTGAAAAATAAGCAAATCTAAATGATCCATAACTGTTGTCACCATACAGTATATAAGAATCTAGACATAGCAGGTCGATTTAGAGAAAATGTTGAAGTAGTTTTATTTTTATTGAATAGACTTGCTCTATTAATCAGGTAAGCATTATCAAGCTGGAGACTTCTTTTTTCTGCTGTGTTCAACCTGGATGGAACAATAAATAGCTTTTAACCAGAACCATGTTCTAGCCCTTGTCTCCTTGTCCTATGCCGGTTTGACTCTTTTTTCTACAGCTTTTCAGCGGAACATTTCGCTTGTATCAAAAAAGAGAAGTGTCCTTTCCTCAACGGAAATAGACAGGAATACCCAAGTGAGTGCACTCACAGATTTGCCTGGGTTGTAAGGAGACCAGTTGTTGATGAGGGTTTGTCCAGAGACTAGTGTATGACTAGTGTATGAGGAATCACCAACATGTGATACTGAAAAACAAATGAATTCATACCCCCTAGAATAAAATTAATGTGAATCTGATTGAGATAAAGGTAGAAAAAACAGGATATTCAGCGCTCGTACTGTTTGATGGTGTGGATGATCCCTTTGCAGCATGTACATAAAGCGTCTCCCCAGAAACTCTCAAATCTAGGTGAACCCCCCTTAGAAAGGGGGGAAGGCACCCTGAAATACAAGATAATAAAAAATGCACAAATGCGCACCAGGGATTAGTGGAAGGTAATTTATTAAAAATACACAAAAACTGAGGGGATTCAACCCCACCTTAGAACAGCTGTGCAGCTGGACGGCTAAGTACTACCAAGGAGAACACCTAATGGTGACTAAACCCTAAGCTGCACAGTATACAAATACAGTAAAATTTATATAAAAAACATGAAAGAAAAAAACAAACATGAATACAACCTATCAACAGATTTGTATAGAAACCGCCATAGGGTTGGGCACTGGTAAGGGGAAACGGACACTCACACTGAGACAGTCAGCAGACTCGCGGTGTCTGCACAGGATCCGGATCTCGGCACCGCGGAGATGGATAAAACCGCTGCTGTCTCCTGCAGGCTCCATCTCAGCTTACCAGCATACACGCGCAGGATGACCTGTCGTGACCTCTACGCGTTTCGTACCAAGTACTTCGTCAGGAGGTCACGTACAGCGTCATCCGCGCGTATATATAGGCGGCAACTGATTGAAAAAACTAGCCCCCTCAGAGAAACACCATTACTTTGCCTAATTGCTACGCTGATTGAAACACCTTGAAATAAGGTTACTAGGCAACAGGGTGTATGACAACTCATGTGGGTGATGTGTGCAAGTATAAATTAATCATTGCACTCACCCCTATGAAAAAATACAGGAATAAGACCTCTAACAACATAAATGATATACTATGTAAACAAATCATGCTGAAACCTGTATATGAATAAAAGAAAAAAGAACAATTGATTAAATAAAAACAAATAAATTTAAAAACATACATAAATGTTAATGCAAATAAATGTTAATAAATTCATTTTATTAAAAACGGAATACCTTATCTTAAAAAAGGAGTCAATTCAATTAATTCATTGAAACCATAGGGATGTCTGGTATGCATTTCATAAATCCAAAATTGCTCCCGTTTCAATAAATGATTATCTCTATTTCCCTGTCTACTATCTAGTGATACACTTTCAAGTCCCTTAAATTTAATACAACCAGGTTCACTGTTATGCACTTCTTTAAAGTGTTTCAAAAGCGGAGTTAATGGCATACCCTTTGCTATTATTTTTGGTATATTTTTAACATTTCTCAGGTGCTCTAACATGCGCATTTTAAACGGTCTTTTTGTTCTTTTTTCTTTTATTCATATACAGGTTTCAGCATGATTTGTTTACATAGTATATCATTTATGTTGTTAGAGGTCTTATTCCTGTATTTTTTCATAGGGGTGAGTGCAATGATTAATTTATACTTGCACACATCCCCCACATGAGTTGCCATACACCCTGTTGCCTAGTAACCTTATTTCAAGGTGTTTCAATCAGCGTAGCAATTAGGCAAAATAAGGGTGTTTCTCTGAGGGGGCTGGTTTTTTCAATCAGTTGCCACCTATATATACGCGCGAATGACGCTGTACGTGACCTCCTGACGAAGTACTTGGTACAAAACGCGTAGAGGTCACGACAGACGAGAGCCTGCAGGAGACAGCAGCGGTTTTATCCATCTCCGCCGTGCCGAGATCCGGATCCTGTGCAGACACCGCGAGTCTGCTGACTGTCTCAGTGTGAGTGTCCGTTTCCCCTTACCAGTGCCCAACCCTATGGCGGTTTCTATACAAATCTGTTGATAGGTTGTATTCATGTTTGTTTTTTTCTTTCTTTTTTTTTATATAAATTTTACTGTATTTGTATACTGTGCAGCATGGGTTTAGTCACCATCAGGTGTTCTCCTTGGTAGTACTTAGCCGTCCAGCTGCACAGCTGTTCTAAGGTGGGGTTGGATCCCCTCAGTTTTTGTGTATTTTTAATAAATTACCTTCCACTAATCCCTGGTGCGCATTTGTGCATTTTTTATTATCCTGATTGAGATAAACTAAACTTTATTGATATAAACACAATAAAATAATTGGAGAAAATACAATTTCACCATACAATTGGTGATAAAAGCCACCTCAAACTAGCAGGCTAATTCAAATAGTCATAGATGACCAGAATTTGAATAGTTGTCTGTGTGGAAGTACTGTATATCCCCCCTGAATGAATTTGGGATTGGTTGGTTTATGATACATTCGGCTATGAAACAAGGCCTGTGGGTGGTTGGGTAGGAACTTGGAAGTTATGAACTCAGATAGCGCTGCCTAGCTACCAGGCTCTTTTGGTTTAATCTGACCCTCTGATTATTTAATACCTTTATGGGGTGCCCTACGTTATACACAGTCATTTGGTTCTCACTGTAGAGCTAACTGTGTTTATATAATCCCAGTACATAGGATTGGTAGTCTGTGATCAGGTGTGAATATTTTTGGGGCAGCGGTAGTCACTAACACTTCTCAATAACCGTGAGGGCTTGTGGAACACTCACAAGTGCTGGTAACTAACAACTTAACAACCTCTACTTTACCACTGCTGCTGCTACAACCTAAGTGCAACTCCGTTTGGCTGGCACAGAGTAATAGTATCTAGGGCACTACCTTTTGCTGCTTGCTGGTAAAAACTGCTTGAGCGTAATTAAGGTTCATATATGCTGATTTTTATATCTGGGGCAGGGTCAGTCACTTTGCATCTCCTGAAACCCATAAGGATGCTTGTGTTACACTCAAGAGCACTGATTATCATCCGCCTTACCCTTCTGAATGCCTCTGCTATAGCAACACTGCTGTCTGAGCCTTTCTGCAGCTCCTGGTTGCTGGTGAGGGGTAAAGATATTGCAGTCCTTCACAATGATAGACCGGACTAGTAGTATTGGAGCTGGGGTGGTCACTGGAGGCTTCACGATGACACTTTTTCATGGGAGATACCGCCCCTCAGTAAAGGTAAGCTTTTATATTTTAGGATTGAGGTATGGTGTCCAATATTAACTCTTGATGTGTAGGATGGTTACTATTAGAACATAATACTCTAATAGTATCCCGTCACGAAACGTCACAAAACGTACGTCGGAATACGTGGTGACTTCGAAAAAAATTTTTTTTTATTTTTTTTAAACCTCAGGACTTGGTGCTAAATGGGTCTTTTTAAATCAAAATTATGCATACATACTGTGACGGTGGGGGTAGCCAGCCTTCATAATAAAGATACTTAACTCCGCATTCTGTGGTCCCAGCAGCTGGTCAGCCGGTGTAATTCCAGCTCCAATAGCATTCTTTTTTTATCACTTGAATTTTATTATACATTTTTTTTCAATGGGGGGGAGTAACAACAGAGGGAGGAAACAGCAACAAAATCATCATAAAATCACCATAGATCGCATTGAATAGATGAGTAACAAAACATATTATTCAAAGCAAAAATAAGACAGTAATAAGGGGAGGGGGGGGGGTGCCCGGGGAAGGGCCTAGGGGTGGAGTGGGAAAACTGGGAAAGGGGGAATGTATTGAGGTGGGGGGAGGTACCAAGATCAAAATTGAATTGTTAAGCTTGCTTACTTACAATAGTATAGTCAGTAGTTTGGTTAAATCTGGGGGAAAATACAAGAGAAACGCAGAGTCCCTACCTATTATATATTATACTGTAATATAACCAATCCCAAACTCACAGGGGCTCGTCCTCAGCTGTCTATTACCTAAAGCATGGGCCCACCTTGGGTCAACCATTCCCCGCATGCCAGATACTGACAGTTAAGCGGATTATTTTATTTCAGCCTAGGGATGGGACGAGGGGGGGGGGGAGAGGGGGAAGGATAGTGCCATTACTGTACATAGCGCTTCAAAGCAGTAATAGTTGCAATCATATAAATAATAAGATATAAATAACACATAATAAGATATAAATAACACAAAGGGAAGAAGTGCTTCAAACTTAAAAGTAACATTTAGGAAAAGGAGTCCCTGCTCCGAAGACCTTACAATCTAATTGGTTAATTGGAGCTGTGAACGACAACATAAATGCATTTTTAAGGCATAAAAGGCGTCTTCTCTGGAACACAAACGGCTATGGGTACGAACACTTGTTTCAATAATTTCACAATAATCAACTAAACATGTACTTGGATTGTTTTTATATAGTAAAAAATAAGTTTTGTTTTATAAAGTGTTCACTGGTTTAATTGTTTTAAGATGTTTTTACGCTTTAGGAGTAATACACTTACAGTAGTACTTTACATAAAGTACTAAGGCTGTCTAGCCCTTGTCAACATGTACCATTCATTACACATAAAGCCTAGCCCTTGTTCTCATGTACTGTAACATGCAGTACAGCGAGTGTCACACAACCTAGCCCTTCTCATCATATAACATGCAGTATACATTCAGGATAGCCCTTGTCAGCATGTAACATGTATACACATTCAGCCTAGCCCTTGTTAGCATGTAACATGCAGTACAGTGAGTGTCACTCAACCTAGCCCTTGTCTAGGGCTAGGTTGAGTGACACTTACTATACTCCATGTTACATGTTGACAAGGGCTAGTTTGAGTGGCACTCACTATACTGCATGTTATATGCTGACAATGGCTAGGTTGAGTGACACTCACTATACTGCATCTTACATGAGGACAACGGGGTAAGCTGAATGTGTACTGCAAGTTACATGTTGACAAGGGCTAGGTTGACTGACACACACTGTACTGCATGTTACATGAGGACATGGGCTATGCTGAATGTGCACTGCATGTTACATGCTGACAAGTGCTAGGTTGAGTGACACTCACTGTACTGAATGTTACATGATGAGGACAGGGCTAGGCTGTATGTGAAATAAATGTTTACATGTTGACACTCCCTGTACTGCATGTGACATGAGGACAAGGGCTAGGTTGAGTGACACTCACTGTACTGCATGTTACATGAGGACAAGGGCTACGCTGAATGTGTACTGCATGTTATATGCTGACAAGGGCTAGAAAAACTTAGTACTTTATGTACAGTATTACTGTAAGTGTATTAAATTTACTGTTAAAGAGTAAAAACATCTTAAAACAATGAAACCAGTGAACACTTTTTTAAAACAAAACTTATTTTTTATTATATGAAAAACAATCCCAGTACATTTTTAGTTGATTATTGTGAAATTAATTAAACAAGTGTTCGTCCCCATAGCTGTGGGTGTTCCAGGGACGACGCCTTGTATGCGTTAATAAGACGTCTTTTATGCTGTCTTTCACAGCTTGAAAAAGAACCGGGGTCATATGCTTTTTTCTGCGCATATTCAAAGGCAGTGCTTTCTTGCCCCTATTGCCATCATAATTAACCATCTACAGAAGAAAAAAGAACTCCGCTTGGAGAGCACTCGATTACCAGATGTACAGTATATAATTACATTTAAAAATATTTTTTTAATATTATCAAGTTAAAATAAAGTGTATAAAGAAAGCAAACTCATAACAACAAGTGAACAAACAGATAACCGAACTAAGGGTGTCTCAGGATAATATAGGCTAGATATATAGGGGTCTATGCAGTGAGCGGCGAAAAATCACTTTCGGAAGGGGTTTGAACTCGCCATGTTTTTGGTGAGTTGCTCTCACGGTATGCAGGAAGGCCCGAATAACTGCGAGAGCAACCTTTTTCTAAATGGTGAGTAGCCAGTGGCGAGACTGTCTGCCTGCCGAGAAGTGTTTCCCTGGCGAGATATGACTGCTGCAGAGAGATCCGCCTCTCTCTGCGCAAATCTCGCCAGAAAAAAAATATTTTGAAATAAAATGTTATTCATAGTGTAGATGTGCAGGGGTTCTCCGGAGCTGAACCGCGTTGGTTTCAGGTCCAGGGACCCCCTGCTTCCCGAGATACAGGCCCCATTATGGGGTGCCGGTATCCCTCTGCTTTTAAATGTCCCGATCACGTGACCATGGGATGTAAACAAAGCAGAGGGATATCGGCACCCCGTAACGGGGCCTGTATCTCGGGAAGCAGGGGGTCCCCAGACCTAAAACCAATGCGGTTCTGCTCAGTAGACCCCCTGCATATCTACACTAGTCTCAAAACACACATACCAATAAACAATCATTCATTACCATAGGGGATAGTCGCTATGGTAATGAAGCTGCATTAAAGTCATTTTTATTAAAAGTGTGCGGGTGTGTGTGTTGTGTATTGCAATGTTTATTGGGGGCAATTGTCCCCAATATATATGCTATTGTGCCTTAACCCCTTCATTGCCTTAGCGAATAGCCACTATGGTAATGAAGCTGCTTTAATGTATTTTTTTTAATAGTGTGCGGGAGTAGGGGGTCTCCTGAGCTGAACCGCATTTATTTCAGCCTCGGGGACCCCCTGCTTCCCGAGTTACAGGCCCCAGTATGGGGCATCGGGTGCCAGTGTTGTCGCCATTTTTATTGCGTCCACTTCGCGTGACGTGTGACATGTAAACAATGGAATACCGTCACCCGATGCCCTATACCGGGGCCTGTAACTTGGGAAGCAGGGGGTCCCTGAGCCAGAAATCAAAGTGGTTAAGCTCAGGAGACCCCCTGCTCCCGAACAATATTAATAAAAATACATTAAAGTAGCTTCATTACTTTACCGTCTATTCGCTAAGGCAATAAAGGGGTTAAGGCACAATAGCATGTTTATTGGGGACAATTGCCCTGAATAAACATTTCAATACACAACACATCCACCCCCTGTGCCCCCAAAACCCACTGTACCCCCTGACATACATAACATAGCTTAATTGTTTGGTGATGCACAGGAATTATACTACAGGCCGGTGGTGGCCCTCGGGTGCCCCCCCCCCGCCCCTAACACATGCAGTAATGGGCAAAAAGACTATTATCCACATATGGATAGTAATGCATTTGCCCATTTCAAATACAAGAATCAGCATAAATATAATAAATACATCACCCCTGCCAGGCACCCACAATGAAGGCCATCCTCACCCCGCCCTGCCCTCCAGTGCTGCAAAAATACACAAGAATAAAAAGTGACAAAATAATGTCCCTTAACCCCTTAATCACCTTAGCGGTTAGTAACCGCTAGAGTAATTTAGGGGTTAACCCACCCTCACCCACTTCCCACCCATGAGGCCTAACCACCCTCACCCACTACCCACATGAGAGGCCTACCCACCCACCCTTGGGGACAATGCACCCTTCGCCCATCCCAACTACCCACAATAAAAACACTACACAGAACAGCCCCACTACCCACCTCCTAGGCCCCACAATAAACATTACCATATTTAATAAACATTAATTCATAACCCATCCAACCCCTGTGCCCCCACAATAAAATATGATTTATTATTTTACATACAGGCTCCACACCTCAGGCCTACGGTAGTCCCCGGTGGTCCCGACGGGTGTCCACAGGCCCCACAGTGCACCAGATGGGGGAGCCCACAGGGTCTGGGGGTCTCTGGGTGGTCCACACTAAGCGCTGTGGGCCTCCAGGTGGTCCCCGCAGATCACTGTGGGCCACAATGGAGTCCACGGGTGGGCCCGCAGGTGTCTGGGTGTCCCTGTGTCATCCCTACAGGTATCTGAGGCCCTCGGGTTGTTTCCACGGGGGTCTGTGGGCTCTCAGGTGGTCCCTGTGGGTCCATGGGGCCCCCACAGCTTTGGTGCTCCCGGTTCTTCCCCGCAGGTGAACCCCCTTTGGTCCGCAGGTGGTACCCGTGGGCATCCAGGGGTCCTCAGGTGGTCTCCATAGGTCCCCGCAGACCTAAGGCACCAACCCTGTATGTAAAAAAAATAAAACATGTCTAATATTTAAATAAATCAACCACCCCTCACCACCAAACACATACAGTACAGTAATATGCAAAATAACTATTATCCAGCTATGGATAATAGATTATTTGCCCATTATTAATCACATAAACCAGCATAAATAAAGTAAATAAATACAGTTCTACTTACCACAGCAATATGATTTATGTCCTCATCAGGATGAGCAGCTCCCTGTCCTCCGTTGCCACAAAAATACATTGCAAATACATTCTGATGTCACCTAACCCATTAATTACCTTATTGGTTAAAAACCGTGAAAGTAATTAAGGGTTTAACCCATCCCACCCCGATACCCACCCACGAAGCCTAACCACCCTTCCCAGGCAACTACCCCCACCCTTCACCCATTCATATATATATATACACTGCTCGACAAATAATGATAACCAGTCGCCCGTTGCGAGTGGATTTAGGCAGCTGGCGACCCGTGCTGCAGCTCAATGAATTCCCCTGCTCGTGCCAATTTTTTTTTTTTTAAATAAATAAATAAATAATCCCCCTC